>NC_137824.1:13312347-13314847 GCF_963921795.1 Nannobrachium achirus | reverse complement strand
CAAGGTTACTATTTTGAGTTGAAGCTAAGTGTTTTATTGCTTTGTGGTTTAACATGATTTAAAAGGCAAATTCATTGTTATGGTTACTTTAGAAGACTGCTTTTGCATTCATGAGTTAAAAAGAGAGCCAAGCTAATTCAAAGAGTTAAGTTAAAGGAACACAAAACATGACCTAACTCACAGCTGCCATTGGACAGACAGTTACAACATACTCTTATCTTTCACAGAACAGACAATTATCATTTATTTGATCTATTTGAGACTATGTAGCTGCTCTAGGGGAAATAGAGCATTATATCAGCCTATTCAATTGATAATGACCAATGGGTGCCAGTTTCTAAGTAAGCTAAGCATATTAACATAACAATATATGTGGCCTAGACATGGATATTGCCCAATCAACTCGTAATCTACAGAAATGTCCACCACATCACACAGTATAAAACCTAGTAGGCTTAGTGGATTACCTATGTTAAATCATGTCAGGTTAGTTTGGTTCAAGGTTCAAGTATAATAATTTATGAGACAAAAATGTAAACAGCACAAATGTACAATCACATCTAGGCTAGAATGATAACATAAAGTCCTGACTACTCCTTGTTATTGTGGTCCTAAATACTACAATGATTAGTTTGGATGCATTGCTTCTATCATGTCCAATTAAAAATAAATACATCACATACATACAGAAATCTGCCTTCTCCTGTATTGTATTAGTGACATTCATTATAAATAGCAAAATAACAGGACAGAGCAAAAAAGGCCTCTGTTGTGTCTTTATCTGATCACATGCAATCAGACACTCACACTGCACAGCAATACTTTATTACAGGCTCAAGGCCCACAGGGTAAGAAGACAATACATTACAAAGATAATAATAAAAAAAAAACAACAACAGAGAGTACATTCACCAAGCCCCACCGGAGCTAAAGAGGCACTCATGCCAGTGTCCTCTAACGGTAGACGTGTACCTGACAGAGCTTTCCCCACATTGGTTACAGATATAAGGTTTCTCTCTGGTGTGAATTTGTTGGTGTATTTTGATATGTTCCAGTCTAGGAAAGCTCTTTCCACACTGGTCACAGCAATAAGGTTTCTTTCCAGTGTGATTTTTCTGGTGTGCTTTGAGATGATGCATATCACTGAACCTTTTCTCACACTGGACACAGCAGTATATGGCTTCTCACCAGTGTGGATTTTCAGGTGTCTTTTCAGAGCTGTCTTCAGAGTGAACCTTTTCCCACATTGGTGACAGCAGTAAGGTCTCTCTCAAGTGTGAATCTTCTTGTGTTGTACAAGGCTAGATTTTACAGTGAAACGTTTGCCACAGTGTTCACAGCAGTAAGGCTTTTCTTCGGTGTGAAATCTCTGGTGTACTTTCAGAGCAGCCATTAAACTGAACTTTTCCCCACATTGGACACAGCTGTATGGTTTCTCTCCTGTGTGAATTTGTTCATGTATTTTGAGATAAGACAATCGAGTAAAGCTTTTCCCACACTGGTCACAGCAATAGGGCTTCTCTCTAGTGTGAATTCTCTGGTGTTCTTTTAAAATCCCCTTTTGAACAAATCTTTTCCCACACTGGTCACAACAATAAGGTTTCTCTCCAGTATGTGAACGCTTATGATCTTTTAATTGTCCAGACCGAGCAAAATACTTCCCACATTGTTCACAGCTGAATGGCTTCACTCCGGTATGAATTCTCTGGTCTACTTTGAGATAATAAATTGAGCTGAAGGCTTTTTCCACATTGGTCACAACAGCACTGTCTTGGTTTAACTGAGGACAGCACAGGACCTGATAAGAGCCAGATTCACACATTGATCAGCATTTAAGTAACATCATCATTATTATTGTTGAGTCTGAAAAGAACAATACAATGTGATAGATCTTTACACATCTGACCCATAACATTATTAGCAATTCACATGGTTACTATAATAGGTGAGTCTTCTAGATTTTTAAAAATGTAATATTTCATTAATTCTTTCTCTTACTAAGTGGAACATCCCACTTCTTAATTGTATATTATTTGGAAAGGGTTGAGTAGCAAAATGTTTGCCATAAATTCAATGCTGAGTTGCATTTGTTTTCCTACATTTTCCCCTTCAATGTATTATTACAATGTATTTACTATTTCGTACTTAGGTCTACTTAACTTTGTATTTTTACATTATTATATTGATCAACATTAACACATAGTGTGTGTTAGGTTAGGTTAGTTGCAGAGTGTCCACAACTGTCCAGAATACACTGTACATCATTTCAAGACTCCAGACTTCAAGTGAAGATGAAATCTCTAGACGGCACCAGCGGCAATTCTGATGAACAGGTGGAACCCAAAGACCATCAAGATCTCTGTAAGTCACAGACTGAGTAAGTCTCCAGATAAACTCACACACATCAAAGTGTTTAAACATTACTTTTATCATTCATGACATAATATCATGTTATGTTACTGTTACCTACATGCCTTTATATGGGGAGAACCAAGCAACA
>NC_137824.1:13189847-13309847 GCF_963921795.1 Nannobrachium achirus | reverse complement strand
GTAGATAAAGCATATTAACATAACAATATATGTGGCCTAGACATGGATATTGCCCAATCAACTCGTAATCTACAGAAATGTCCACCACATCACACAGTATAAAACCTAGTAGGCTTAGTGGATTACCTATGTTAAATCATGTCAGGTTAGTTTGGTTCAAGGTTCAAGTATAATAATTTATGAGACAAAAATGTAAACAGCACAAATGTACAATCACATCTAGGCTAGAATGATAACATAAAGTCCTGACTACTCCTTGTTATTGTGGTCCTAAATACTACAATGATTAGTTTGGATGCATTGCTTCTATCATGTCCAATTAAAAATAAATACATCACATACATACAGAAATCTGCCTTCTCCTGTATTGTATTAGTGACATTCATTATAAATAGCAAAATAACAGGACAGAGCAAAAAAGGCCTCTGTTGTGTCTTTATCTGATCACATGCAATCAGACACTCACACTGCACAGCAATACTTTATTACAGGCTCAAGGCCCACAGGGTAAGAAGACAATACATTACAAAGATAATAATTAAAAAAAAACAACAACAGAGAGTACATTCACCAAGCCCCACCGGAGCTAAAGAGGCACTCATGCCAGTGTCCTCTAACGGTAGACGTGTACCTGACAGAGCTTTCCCCACATTGGTTACAGATATAAGGTTTCTCTCTGGTGTGAATTTGTTGGTGTATTTTGATATGTTCCAGTCTAGGAAAGCTCTTTCCACACTGGTCACAGCAATAAGGTTTCTTTCCAGTGTGATTTTTCTGGTGTGCTTTGAGATGATGCATATCACTGAACCTTTTCTCACACTGGACACAGCAGTATATGGCTTCTCACCAGTGTGGATTTTCAGGTGTCTTTTCAGAGCTGTCTTCAGAGTGAACCTTTTCCCACATTGGTGACAGCAGTAAGGTCTCTCTCAAGTGTGAATCTTCTTGTGTTGTACAAGGCTAGATTTTACAGTGAAACGTTTGCCACAGTGTTCACAGCAGTAAGGCTTTTCTTCGGTGTGAAATCTCTGGTGTACTTTCAGAGCAGCCATTAAACTGAACTTTTCCCCACATTGGACACAGCTGTATGGTTTCTCTCCTGTGTGAATTTGTTCATGTATTTTGAGATAAGACAATCGAGTAAAGCTTTTCCCACACTGGTCACAGCAATAGGGCTTCTCTCTAGTGTGAATTCTCTGGTGTTCTTTTAAAATCCCCTTTTGAACAAATCTTTTCCCACACTGGTCACAACAATAAGGTTTCTCTCCAGTATGTGAACGCTTATGATCTTTTAATTGTCCAGACCGAGCAAAATACTTCCCACATTGTTCACAGCTGAATGGCTTCACTCCGGTATGAATTCTCTGGTCTACTTTGAGATAATAAATTGAGCTGAAGGCTTTTTCCACATTGGTCACAACAGCACTGTCTTGGTTTAACTGAGGACAGCACAGGACCTGATAAGAGCCAGATTCACACATTGATCAGCATTTAAGTAACATCATCATTATTATTGTTGAGTCTGAAAAGAACAATACAATGTGATAGATCTTTACACATCTGACCCATAACATTATTAGCAATTCACATGGTTACTATAATAGGTGAGTCTTCTAGATTTTTAAAAATGTAATATTTCATTAATTCTTTCTCTTACTAAGTGGAACATCCCACTTCTTAATTGTATATTATTTGGAAAGGGTTGAGTAGCAAAATGTTTGCCATAAATTCAATGCTGAGTTGCATTTGTTTTCCTACATTTTCCCCTTCAATGTATTATTACAATGTATTTACTATTTCGTACTTAGGTCTACTTAACTTTGTATTTTTACATTATTATATTGATCAACATTAACACATAGTGTGTGTTAGGTTAGGTTAGTTGCAGAGTGTCCACAACTGTCCAGAATACACTGTACATCATTTCAAGACTCCAGACTTCAAGTGAAGATGAAATCTCTAGACGGCACCAGCGGCAATTCTGATGAACAGGTGGAACCCAAAGACCATCAAGATCTCTGTAAGTCACAGACTGAGTAAGTCTCCAGATAAACTCACACACATCAAAGTGTTTAAACATTACTTTTATCATTCATGACATAATATCATGTTATGTTACTGTTACCTACATGCCTTTATATGGGGAGAACCAAGCAACAACTTTGACCCGGTGATGATTTTGCTTTTAATAGAAAGGAATCCCTTACATTGTTGTATGTTAAATTACTTTCTGATCTGTTTGTGTTCATTATAACAGCCACAGGAAAGATACATTGTTTCAGATTGTTCCAGAGACTGATGACAGACCCTGGATGTAGCTCTGTCAGGTACTCGGACAGCACTACTAATTATGTGTTGAATAGGTTATCTAATTAATTGCAAAAAACATGTTCTGTCCGAAGTTCAGCCTGCCTAGCTGAAGAGCGATAGTATGACTTGACTTAAGGCATAATTTACCTTGAGAGAGTGGGCGGGGTTTATGGGCGACAACAGGAAGTAGGGCAGCAAGAGCCGTTGGCCGCCGCGTCCACGTCCATGGACGCGGCCGTGGACGCGTCCATGGACGCGGCCGCGAAAAAAACGGCCGTGGACGCGAGGCCGCGTCCACGGACGCAAACGGCCGGCCGTCCCGGCCGTGGACGCGGCCGTGGACGCGGCCGTGGAAGCAGACGGCCGGGGACGCGGCCGTGGACGAGGACGCAAACGGCCGGCCGTGGACGCGTCCATGGACGAGGCCGTGAAAAAAAGGCTGCAAAAAAAAAAAAAAAGGGTGTCTATTGTATGTATTTTTTGATGGAGAATTCAAATATGACCTTCTTTTTTGCATAGGACAACTCTAACCTGCATCAATTGGTATTTTATAATTGCCAATTGTACCCTATCCATCTAAAAAACAAATTGGATGTCTATTGTATGTATTTTTTGATGGAGAATTCAAATATTACCTTCTTTTTGGGATAGGACAACTCTAACCTGCATCAATTGGTATTTTATAATTGCCAATTGTACCCTATCCATCTCAAAAACAAATTGGATGTCTATTGTATGTATTTTTTGATGGGGAATTCAAATGTTACCTTCTTTTTTAGATAGGACAACTCTAACCTGCATCAATTGGTGCATCAACCTACTTTCTATCTATCTATCTATCTATCTATCTATCTATCTATCTATCTATTTATTTATACTTCACCTTTAGTCCAAAAGAGAGTTCAGCCTCAGGAACTTGCACACATGGAACTGTGTCATGACTGTGTCATGGAGCTAAACAGGGCTATGTTAAATACTCACAATGAGTCTGATGGACCAATCAAAGTGGTGGTGGGGGGAGGGATCAACAATAGACAGAAACTGGATAATGCTTTGTTAACTGTCCCACCTAAGTCCCTGCTAGTCTGAACAAACATCACCTTCCCTCTCATAACACTACTACTACTACATTTATATAAAGCTGCTCTTGCATTTGAATTCAAGTCTGACACAAGTTAAGGTTAACTTAGGTAGTATTTCATTTTGCTGGCTTTTAGGGTCTGTGTGTCAGTGTGTAGGCTCACAAATTATTATAATTGTCATTAAGTGACTCTATCTATCTATCTATCTATCTATCTATCTATCTATCTATCTATCTATCTATCTATCTATCTATCTATCTATTTATTTATACTTCACCTTTAGTCCAGAAGAGAGTTCAGCCTCAGGAACTTGCACACATGGAACTGTGTCATGACTGTGTCATGGAGCTAAAACAGAGCTATGTTAAATACTCACAATGACTCTGATGGACCAATCAGGGTGGTGGTGGGGGGAGGGATCAACAATAGACAGAAACTGGATAATGCTTTGTTAACTGTCCCACCTAAGTCCCTGCTAGTCTGAACAAACATCACCTTCCCTCTCATAACACTACTACTACTACATTTATATAAAGCTGCTCTTGCATTTGAATTCAAGTCTGACACAAGTTAAGGTTAACTTAGGTAGTATTTCATTTTGCTGGCTTTTAGGGTCTGTGTGTCAGTGTGTAGGCTCACAAATTATTATAATTGTCATTAAGTGACTCTATCTATCTATCTATCTATCTATCTATCCATCTATCCATCTATCTATCTATCTATCTATCTATCTATCTATCTATCTATCTATCTATCCATCTATCCATCCATCCATCCATCCATCCATCCATCCATCCATTTATTTATACTTACTGTTTACATTTTCTATAAATATTTATTTCTATATAAAACTCAGTTGTGTGGAGTTATTGTGTGCCTTTTCTTGTAGCTAAAGAGTCCATTTGTTCACTAGACATTAAGTCAAGGTTACTATTTTGAGTTGAAGCTAAGTGTTTTATTGCTTTGTGGTTTAACATGATTTAAAAGGCAAATTCATTGTTATGGTTACTTTAGAAGACTGCTTTTGCATTCATGAGTTAAAAAGAGAGCCAAGCTAATTCAAAGAGTTAAGTTAAAGGAACACAAAACATGACCTAACTCACAGCTGCCATTGGACAGACAGTTACAACATACTCTTATCTTTCACAGAACAGACAATTATCATTTATTTGATCTATTTGAGACTATGTAGCTGCTCTAGGGGAAATAGAGCATTATATCAGCCTATTCAATTGATAATGACCAATGGGTGCCAGTTTCTAAGTAGATAAAGCATATTAACATAACAATATATGTGGCCTAGACATGGATATTGCCCAATCAACTCGTAATCTACAGAAATGTCCACCACATCACACAGTATAAAACCTAGTAGGCTTAGTGGATTACCTATGTTAAATCATGTCAGGTTAGTTTGGTTCAAGGTTCAAGTATAATAATTTATGAGACAAAAATGTAAACAGCACAAATGTACAATCACATCTAGGCTAGAATGATAACATAAAGTCCTGACTACTCCTTGTTATTGTGGTCCTAAATACTACAATGATTAGTTTGGATGCATTGCTTCTATCATGTCCAATTAAAAATAAATACATCACATACATACAGAAATCTGCCTTCTCCTGTATTGTATTAGTGACATTCATTATAAATAGCAAAATAACAGGACAGAGCAAAAAAGGCCTCTGTTGTGTCTTTATCTGATCACATGCAATCAGACACTCACACTGCACAGCAATACTTTATTACAGGCTCAAGGCCCACAGGGTAAGAAGACAATACATTACAAAGATAATAATTAAAAAAAAACAACAACAGAGAGTACATTCACCAAGCCCCACCGGAGCTAAAGAGGCACTCATGCCAGTGTCCTCTAACGGTAGACGTGTACCTGACAGAGCTTTCCCCACATTGGTTACAGATATAAGGTTTCTCTCTGGTGTGAATTTGTTGGTGTATTTTGATATGTTCCAGTCTAGGAAAGCTCTTTCCACACTGGTCACAGCAATAAGGTTTCTTTCCAGTGTGATTTTTCTGGTGTGCTTTGAGATGATGCATATCACTGAACCTTTTCTCACACTGGACACAGCAGTATATGGCTTCTCACCAGTGTGGATTTTCAGGTGTCTTTTCAGAGCTGTCTTCAGAGTGAACCTTTTCCCACATTGGTGACAGCAGTAAGGTCTCTCTCAAGTGTGAATCTTCTTGTGTTGTACAAGGCTAGATTTTACAGTGAAACGTTTGCCACAGTGTTCACAGCAGTAAGGCTTTTCTTCGGTGTGAAATCTCTGGTGTACTTTCAGAGCAGCCATTAAACTGAACTTTTCCCCACATTGGACACAGCTGTATGGTTTCTCTCCTGTGTGAATTTGTTCATGTATTTTGAGATAAGACAATCGAGTAAAGCTTTTCCCACACTGGTCACAGCAATAGGGCTTCTCTCTAGTGTGAATTCTCTGGTGTTCTTTTAAAATCCCCTTTTGAACAAATCTTTTCCCACACTGGTCACAACAATAAGGTTTCTCTCCAGTATGTGAACGCTTATGATCTTTTAATTGTCCAGACCGAGCAAAATACTTCCCACATTGTTCACAGCTGAATGGCTTCACTCCGGTATGAATTCTCTGGTCTACTTTGAGATAATAAATTGAGCTGAAGGCTTTTTCCACATTGGTCACAACAGCACTGTCTTGGTTTAACTGAGGACAGCACAGGACCTGATAAGAGCCAGATTCACACATTGATCAGCATTTAAGTAACATCATCATTATTATTGTTGAGTCTGAAAAGAACAATACAATGTGATAGATCTTTACACATCTGACCCATAACATTATTAGCAATTCACATGGTTACTATAATAGGTGAGTCTTCTAGATTTTTAAAAATGTAATATTTCATTAATTCTTTCTCTTACTAAGTGGAACATCCCACTTCTTAATTGTATATTATTTGGAAAGGGTTGAGTAGCAAAATGTTTGCCATAAATTCAATGCTGAGTTGCATTTGTTTTCCTACATTTTCCCCTTCAATGTATTATTACAATGTATTTACTATTTCGTACTTAGGTCTACTTAACTTTGTATTTTTACATTATTATATTGATCAACATTAACACATAGTGTGTGTTAGGTTAGGTTAGTTGCAGAGTGTCCACAACTGTCCAGAATACACTGTACATCATTTCAAGACTCCAGACTTCAAGTGAAGATGAAATCTCTAGACGGCACCAGCGGCAATTCTGATGAACAGGTGGAACCCAAAGACCATCAAGATCTCTGTAAGTCACAGACTGAGTAAGTCTCCAGATAAACTCACACACATCAAAGTGTTTAAACATTACTTTTATCATTCATGACATAATATCATGTTATGTTACTGTTACCTACATGCCTTTATATGGGGAGAACCAAGCAACAACTTTGACCCGGTGATGATTTTGCTTTTAATAGAAAGGAATCCCTTACATTGTTGTATGTTAAATTACTTTCTGATCTGTTTGTGTTCATTATAACAGCCACAGGAAAGATACATTGTTTCAGATTGTTCCAGAGACTGATGACAGACCCTGGATGTAGCTCTGTCAGGTACTCGGACAGCACTACTAATTATGTGTTGAATAGGTTATCTAATTAATTGCAAAAAACATGTTCTGTCCGAAGTTCAGCCTGCCTAGCTGAAGAGCGATAGTATGACTTGACTTAAGGCATAATTTACCTTGAGAGAGTGGGCGGGGTTTATGGGCGACAACAGGAAGTAGGGCAGCAAGAGCCGTTGGCCGCCGCGTCCACGTCCATGGACGCGGCCGTGGACGCGTCCATGGACGCGGCCGCGAAAAAAACGGCCGTGGACGCGAGGCCGCGTCCACGGACGCAAACGGCCGGCCGTCCCGGCCGTGGACGCGGCCGTGGACGCGGCCGTGGAAGCAGACGGCCGGGGACGCGGCCGTGGACGAGGACGCAAACGGCCGGCCGTGGACGCGTCCATGGACGAGGCCGTGAAAAAAAGGCTGCAAAAAAAAAAAAAAAGGGTGTCTATTGTATGTATTTTTTGATGGAGAATTCAAATATGACCTTCTTTTTTGCATAGGACAACTCTAACCTGCATCAATTGGTATTTTATAATTGCCAATTGTACCCTATCCATCTAAAAAACAAATTGGATGTCTATTGTATGTATTTTTTGATGGAGAATTCAAATATTACCTTCTTTTTGGGATAGGACAACTCTAACCTGCATCAATTGGTATTTTATAATTGCCAATTGTACCCTATCCATCTCAAAAACAAATTGGATGTCTATTGTATGTATTTTTTGATGGGGAATTCAAATGTTACCTTCTTTTTTAGATAGGACAACTCTAACCTGCATCAATTGGTGCATCAACCTACTTTCTATCTATCTATCTATCTATCTATCTATCTATCTATCTATCTATTTATTTATACTTCACCTTTAGTCCAAAAGAGAGTTCAGCCTCAGGAACTTGCACACATGGAACTGTGTCATGACTGTGTCATGGAGCTAAACAGGGCTATGTTAAATACTCACAATGAGTCTGATGGACCAATCAAAGTGGTGGTGGGGGGAGGGATCAACAATAGACAGAAACTGGATAATGCTTTGTTAACTGTCCCACCTAAGTCCCTGCTAGTCTGAACAAACATCACCTTCCCTCTCATAACACTACTACTACTACATTTATATAAAGCTGCTCTTGCATTTGAATTCAAGTCTGACACAAGTTAAGGTTAACTTAGGTAGTATTTCATTTTGCTGGCTTTTAGGGTCTGTGTGTCAGTGTGTAGGCTCACAAATTATTATAATTGTCATTAAGTGACTCTATCTATCTATCTATCTATCTATCTATCTATCTATCTATCTATCTATCTATCTATCTATCTATCTATCTATCTATTTATTTATACTTCACCTTTAGTCCAGAAGAGAGTTCAGCCTCAGGAACTTGCACACATGGAACTGTGTCATGACTGTGTCATGGAGCTAAAACAGAGCTATGTTAAATACTCACAATGACTCTGATGGACCAATCAGGGTGGTGGTGGGGGGAGGGATCAACAATAGACAGAAACTGGATAATGCTTTGTTAACTGTCCCACCTAAGTCCCTGCTAGTCTGAACAAACATCACCTTCCCTCTCATAACACTACTACTACTACATTTATATAAAGCTGCTCTTGCATTTGAATTCAAGTCTGACACAAGTTAAGGTTAACTTAGGTAGTATTTCATTTTGCTGGCTTTTAGGGTCTGTGTGTCAGTGTGTAGGCTCACAAATTATTATAATTGTCATTAAGTGACTCTATCTATCTATCTATCTATCTATCTATCTATCCATCTATCCATCTATCTATCTATCTATCTATCTATCTATCTATCTATCTATCTATCCATCTATCCATCCATCCATCCATCCATCCATCCATCCATCCATTTATTTATACTTACTGTTTACATTTTCTATAAATATTTATTTCTATATAAAACTCAGTTGTGTGGAGTTATTGTGTGCCTTTTCTTGTAGCTAAAGAGTCCATTTGTTCACTAGACATTAAGTCAAGGTTACTATTTTGAGTTGAAGCTAAGTGTTTTATTGCTTTGTGGTTTAACATGATTTAAAAGGCAAATTCATTGTTATGGTTACTTTAGAAGACTGCTTTTGCATTCATGAGTTAAAAAGAGAGCCAAGCTAATTCAAAGAGTTAAGTTAAAGGAACACAAAACATGACCTAACTCACAGCTGCCATTGGACAGACAGTTACAACATACTCTTATCTTTCACAGAACAGACAATTATCATTTATTTGATCTATTTGAGACTATGTAGCTGCTCTAGGGGAAATAGAGCATTATATCAGCCTATTCAATTGATAATGACCAATGGGTGCCAGTTTCTAAGTAGATAAAGCATATTAACATAACAATATATGTGGCCTAGACATGGATATTGCCCAATCAACTCGTAATCTACAGAAATGTCCACCACATCACACAGTATAAAACCTAGTAGGCTTAGTGGATTACCTATGTTAAATCATGTCAGGTTAGTTTGGTTCAAGGTTCAAGTATAATAATTTATGAGACAAAAATGTAAACAG
Source organism: Nannobrachium achirus (assembly GCF_963921795.1). Taxonomy (NCBI): domain Eukaryota; kingdom Metazoa; phylum Chordata; class Actinopteri; order Myctophiformes; family Myctophidae; genus Nannobrachium; species Nannobrachium achirus. The sequence continues at coordinate 13,300,333 of NC_137824.1, read as the reverse complement.
CACAAATGTACAATCACATCTAGGCTAGAATGATAACATAAAGTCCTGACTACTCCTTGTTATTGTGGTCCTAAATACTACAATGATTAGTTTGGATGCATTGCTTCTATCATGTCCAATTAAAAATAAATACATCACATACATACAGAAATCTGCCTTCTCCTGTATTGTATTAGTGACATTCATTATAAATAGCAAAATAACAGGACAGAGCAAAAAAGGCCTCTGTTGTGTCTTTATCTGATCACATGCAATCAGACACTCACACTGCACAGCAATACTTTATTACAGGCTCAAGGCCCACAGGGTAAGAAGACAATACATTACAAAGATAATAATTAAAAAAAAACAACAACAGAGAGTACATTCACCAAGCCCCACCGGAGCTAAAGAGGCACTCATGCCAGTGTCCTCTAACGGTAGACGTGTACCTGACAGAGCTTTCCCCACATTGGTTACAGATATAAGGTTTCTCTCTGGTGTGAATTTGTTGGTGTATTTTGATATGTTCCAGTCTAGGAAAGCTCTTTCCACACTGGTCACAGCAATAAGGTTTCTTTCCAGTGTGATTTTTCTGGTGTGCTTTGAGATGATGCATATCACTGAACCTTTTCTCACACTGGACACAGCAGTATATGGCTTCTCACCAGTGTGGATTTTCAGGTGTCTTTTCAGAGCTGTCTTCAGAGTGAACCTTTTCCCACATTGGTGACAGCAGTAAGGTCTCTCTCAAGTGTGAATCTTCTTGTGTTGTACAAGGCTAGATTTTACAGTGAAACGTTTGCCACAGTGTTCACAGCAGTAAGGCTTTTCTTCGGTGTGAAATCTCTGGTGTACTTTCAGAGCAGCCATTAAACTGAACTTTTCCCCACATTGGACACAGCTGTATGGTTTCTCTCCTGTGTGAATTTGTTCATGTATTTTGAGATAAGACAATCGAGTAAAGCTTTTCCCACACTGGTCACAGCAATAGGGCTTCTCTCTAGTGTGAATTCTCTGGTGTTCTTTTAAAATCCCCTTTTGAACAAATCTTTTCCCACACTGGTCACAACAATAAGGTTTCTCTCCAGTATGTGAACGCTTATGATCTTTTAATTGTCCAGACCGAGCAAAATACTTCCCACATTGTTCACAGCTGAATGGCTTCACTCCGGTATGAATTCTCTGGTCTACTTTGAGATAATAAATTGAGCTGAAGGCTTTTTCCACATTGGTCACAACAGCACTGTCTTGGTTTAACTGAGGACAGCACAGGACCTGATAAGAGCCAGATTCACACATTGATCAGCATTTAAGTAACATCATCATTATTATTGTTGAGTCTGAAAAGAACAATACAATGTGATAGATCTTTACACATCTGACCCATAACATTATTAGCAATTCACATGGTTACTATAATAGGTGAGTCTTCTAGATTTTTAAAAATGTAATATTTCATTAATTCTTTCTCTTACTAAGTGGAACATCCCACTTCTTAATTGTATATTATTTGGAAAGGGTTGAGTAGCAAAATGTTTGCCATAAATTCAATGCTGAGTTGCATTTGTTTTCCTACATTTTCCCCTTCAATGTATTATTACAATGTATTTACTATTTCGTACTTAGGTCTACTTAACTTTGTATTTTTACATTATTATATTGATCAACATTAACACATAGTGTGTGTTAGGTTAGGTTAGTTGCAGAGTGTCCACAACTGTCCAGAATACACTGTACATCATTTCAAGACTCCAGACTTCAAGTGAAGATGAAATCTCTAGACGGCACCAGCGGCAATTCTGATGAACAGGTGGAACCCAAAGACCATCAAGATCTCTGTAAGTCACAGACTGAGTAAGTCTCCAGATAAACTCACACACATCAAAGTGTTTAAACATTACTTTTATCATTCATGACATAATATCATGTTATGTTACTGTTACCTACATGCCTTTATATGGGGAGAACCAAGCAACAACTTTGACCCGGTGATGATTTTGCTTTTAATAGAAAGGAATCCCTTACATTGTTGTATGTTAAATTACTTTCTGATCTGTTTGTGTTCATTATAACAGCCACAGGAAAGATACATTGTTTCAGATTGTTCCAGAGACTGATGACAGACCCTGGATGTAGCTCTGTCAGGTACACGTCTACCATTAGTGGACACTGGCATGAGTGGCATGAGTGCCTCTTTAGCTCCGGTGGGGCTCGGTGAATGTACTCTCTGTTGTTGTTTTTTTTTTTTATTATCTTTGTAATGTATTGTCTTCTTACCCTGTGGGCCTTGAGCCTGTAATAAAGTTTATATATTGCTGTGCAGTGTGAGTGTCTGATTGCATGTGATCAGATAAAGACACAACAGAGGCCTTTTTTGCTCTGTCCTGTTATTTTACTATTTATAATGAATGTCACTAATACAATACAGGAGAAGGCAGATTTCTGTATGTATGTGATGTATTTATTTTTAATTGGACATGATAGAAGCAATGCATCCAAACTAATCATTGTAGTATTTAGGACCACAATAACAAGGAGTAGTCAGGACTTTATGTTATCATTCTAGCCTAGATGTGATTGTACATTTGTGCTGTTTACATTTTTGTCTCATAAATTATTATAATTGAACCTTGAACCAAACTAACCTGACATGATTTAACATAGGTAATCCACTAAGCCTACTAGGTTTTATACTGTGTGATGTGGTGGACATTTCTGTAGATTACGAGTTAATTGGGCAATATCCATGTCTAGGCCACATATATTGTTATGTTAATATGCTTTAACTACTTAGAAACTGGCACCCATTGGTCATTATCAATTGAATAGGCTGATATAATGCTCTATTTCCCCTAGAGCAGCTACATAGTCTCAAATAGATCAAATAAATGATAATTGTCTGTTCTGTGAAAGATAAGAGTATGTTGTAACTGTCTGTCCAATGGCAGCTGTGAGTTAGGTCATGTTTTGTGTTCCTTTAACTTAACTCTTTGAATTAGCTTGGCTCTCTTTTTAACTCATGAATGCAAAAGCAGTCTTCTAAAGTAACCATAACAATGAATTTGCCTTTTAAATCATGTTAAACCACAAAGCAATAAAACACTTAGCTTCAACTCAAAATAGTAACCTTGACTTAATGTCTAGTGAACAAATGGACTCTTTAGCTACAAGAAAAGGCACACAATAACTCCACACAACTGAGTTTTATATAGAAATAAATATTTATAGAAAATGTAAACAGTAAGTATAAATAAATGGATGGATGGATGGATGGATGGATAGATGGATAGATAGATATATAGATAGATAGATAGAGTCACTTAATGACAATTATAATAATTTGTGAGCCTACACACTCACACACAGACCCTAAAAGCCAGCAAAATGAAATACTACCTAAGTTAACCTTAACTTGTGTCAGACTTGAATTCAAATGCAAGAGCAGCTTTATATAAATGTAGTAGTAGTAGTGTTATGAGAGGGAAGGTGATGTTTGTTCAGACTAGCAGGGACTTAGGTGGGACAGTTAACAAAGCATTATCCAGTTTCTGTCTATTGTTGATCCCTCCCCCCACCACCACCCTGATTGGTCCATCAGAGTCATTGTGAGTATTTAACATAGCTCTGTTTTAGCTCCATGACACAGTCATGACACAGTTCCATGTGTGCAAGTTCCTGAGGCTGAACTCTCTTCTGGACTAAAGGTGAAGTATAAATAGATAGATAGATAGATAGGTAGGTAGATAGTAGGTTGATGCACCAATTGATGCAGGTTAGAGTTGTCCTATCTAAAAAAGAAGGTAACATTTGAATTCCCCATCAAAAAATACATACAATAGACATCCAATTTGTTTTTGAGATGGATAGGGTACAATTGGCAATTATAAAATACCAATTGATGCAGGTTAGAGTTGTCCTATCCCAAAAAGAAGGTAATATTTGAATTCTCCATCAAAAATACATACATTAGACATCCAATTTGTTTTTTAGATGGATAGGGTACAATTGGCAATTATAAAATACCAATTGATGCAGGTTAGAGTTGTCCTATGCAAAAAAGAAGGTCATATTTGAATTCTCCATCAAAAAATACATACAATAGACACCCTTTTTTTTTTTTTAGCTGCCTTTTTTTCGCGGCCTCGTCCATGGACGCGTCCACGGCCGGCCGTTTGCGTCCACGGCCGCGGCCTCGTCCACGGCCTCGTCCACGGCCGCGTCCCCGGCCGTCTGCGTCCACGGCCGCGTCCACGGCCGCGTCCACGGCTGGGCCGGCCGGCCGTTTGCGTCCATGGACGCGGCCTCGCGTCCACGGCCGTTTTTTTCGCGGCCGCGTCCATGGACGCGTCCACGGCCGCGTCCATGGACGTGGACGCGGCGGCCAGCGGCTGTCTCTCGAAAAGTATAACAGTTGTGGATATGTGAGGTTTCCCCCCGACTATTCCATTAACATTGGGAAAGCATCGATGTCATTTTAGATTTTTGCGATGGCTGTTGAAAAACAGCAGATATACTGTATACACATATACAAGCTCACAGCTCGACGGAGAAGATACACTTTGCCCTGGACGGTTAAAGCATCTTGGAGACGGCCAGACGTATCACAAGATCTTACTGAAATACTATATCAACAACATTCAGTGTTATTTTTATGACATGAAATAGAATGCTCAATTTTGCTTCTGCCGTTGGGACGTTATTGGCAAAATGTCATGGAAAGCATCGTAATATACCGGCCCAGTGGTGTGCTCCACTGTGTGTGTGTGTGTGTGTGTGTGTGTGTGTGTGTGTGTGTGTGTGTGTGTGTGTGTGTGTGTGTGTGTGTGTGTGTGTGTGTGTGCATGCGTGTGCGTGCGTGCATGTGTGCGTGCGTGTGTGCGTGCGTGCGTGCGTGTATAAAAACGTAGCTCAAAGTGTAATATCTCCCCAGCCAAAACTTGCTTTCTGTCTTGGCTCAGCAGCAGTATAAATTTGGGACGCTCGCACGGTAGCCTCCAATTTCAGCTTTATTGTGTGTTTACCAGACTTATCAAATTGTCAAATATTAGAGGCAGAAATTGGGAAAATAGCCGATCTACAGGCGTTGTAGATAGGCTATTTTCACAATAGAACTGTTATACAAAATGTAATGCCTCAACTCTTAGTGGTCGTCAGGGTGGTGGTGGGGGGCGGGGGGGGGGGGGGGGGTCCCCAGTTAAAATATGATTATTTGGGGGGTCGCGGCCTGAAAGGGATGACAATCACTGATATAGGGGACACTTAGATTTTTTTTAGGAAATGGGAGAAAAGGAAAAGCCATACTGAAAGAAACCCACTGCAGGGCCAAATAAAGTTCCTGTTTAGAAGCTTAATATCTTTAAAAATAAGTGTGAGTATGTACGTGCGTGCGCGTGCACACTTGTGTGTGTCTCTGTGTGTGTGTGTGTGCTCGTGCGTGTGTGTGTGAGAGAGAGAGTTACAAACCCGGAGTTTGCCAGTTTGTCTCTCAACTCTCCCACACACTCCTTTCATTTTGAATATCAGTCCGCTCCCACGAGGAGTGCGGGACTCCTCTTCAAAATATTTCACTTGTGATCAAAGCTCCTTGCCGCCCACTGAGGCTCGGCGCCGCCGCAGGTAGGAAGACGACGTCTGAGATGTTCATTACTCGCTGACATATAATTAAATGTCACGACGCGCCGCGTTCAGCCGTTCTTCAGTGGGAATGTTGACGAGCAATAACAGGCCGGTCGGATTTTGTCCCAAGTTTGGGTGAGTCGTTGATGGAAACATCACTGAATTGACCATTAACTATTCACCTGAACAGGTGTACATGATATTTAGTGAAATACTTGTCCGTCAAAACCATAGGTGTAGACACATATCACATATTCTATATTATCATGTATGGTTCAGGAGATATGATGCAAAATACATTATTACTGGGGACCCCCCTCCCACCCTGACAAGCACTTGGAATTGTAGGAGTTGAGGCATTACATTTAGTTTGACTTGTTTCCACAAATAAATATTGTGAAAATAGCAGATGACATCGTAGCATTTGCTATTGCTATTTTCATCATTTGTACCTCTGGCCAATGTCTGACAATTTTTAGAGTCTAGTATGTTGATTATTTTTGGTCTTAAAAGTCCTTAAATTGACACTTAAATTTGTTTGCAGATAACCTGTATACACTTGTGTAAAACAATGTTTTAATGACATTAAGCTAATCCCCCCACAAAATTTGTCAGACCCCCCTCCCCCCCGAGGGTCCTCACCCACAGAATTGAGAACCAAAGCCCTGTACGCTTCCACGTGTGTGGTCTCTCTCTCTCTCTCTCTCTCTCTCTCTCTCTCTCTCTCTCTCTCTCTCTCTCTCTCTCTCTCTGCTGTACAGCACAGAGTCAGGGGGGCCAGGGGAGGAAATTAGGAGGAAAACGTTGCTGGACAATCAATTAAACAGAAGGGGAGACGAGGCAGATCGGGAGTCAAGGTCTGTGTGTAAAGCCTCTCTGCGTGGAGGAGCACCGACCGCGAGCCCCAGAGAGAGAGAGAGAGAGAGAGAGAGAGAGAGAGAGAGAGAGAGAGGAAATGGATTTCACTGAATGGAGCCTCACAAATGAATCAATGGCACTTTGAGGCGTCGAGCCGCCTAATAAAGGAGCTCCTTATCTGGAGGCCTGGCTAAAGAGGAGGAGAAGCTCAATAAGAATCAGCGCTGTGTGTGTGTGGCCTATTGTACAAGTGGAATATCTGTGTGTGTGTGTGCTTTGTGTGTGTGCTTTGTGTGTGTGCTTTGTGTGTGCGTGTATGTGTGTGTGTGTGTGTGTGTGTGTGTGTGTGTGTGTGTGTGTGTGTGTGTGTGTGTGTGTGTGTGTGTGTGTGTGTGTGTGTGTGTGCGTGCGTGCGTGCGTGCGTGCGTGCGTGCGTGCGTGCGTGCGTGCGTGCGTGCGTGCGTGCGTGCGTGCGCGAGGTAATCTTTGGCACTGAGCAGTTGGAAGCTCCATAATGAGACGAGGTGTTTTATCTGAGCTTCTGAGTGTCTTCAGAGGAAGAGGAAGTTTGTCTTTATGTTTGTGTTAAAACAGAACCATTATTTCAAGCAATCTGTAGAGCAGATTATGTTAATACCGTAAATAGAAAGGTGAGGGTATGCACATGCATAAAGTGATTGGCAAATCGGGTGGCAAAGTGAGTGGCAAAGATCGTTTGAAGTTGTTTAATGCAATCAGATAGGACTTTTCTGTTTGGATGTATGGGCGGTCAAGGCCAGAAAGTAGTTTTTTTGCCACTCAGTAGGCGTTCCCGCATAACTTCCGGTTATGATGATGATGATGGCACGCGCTGAAGCGAGTCATGAGGAATCCACTGGGAACTGAATTCCTTCTTAAATATGTATTACTACTCAGAACCGTCACATCTTGACCGCATCTGTACGTACGTACGTATGGGTAACGCTTGTCTTTTTTGTTGATTGACTCTCACGCTCTGACATCATGTTCTGACATCACTGTGATGTCAGGGGAACCAAATCCCTTTTATTGCCATTTATGGAGATCCCTGTGATGCCAGGGGAACAAATCCCTTTTATGCCCATATATGGAGATATGGAGATCCCTGTGATGCCAGGGGAACAAATCCCTTTTATGCCCATATATGGAGATATGGAGATCCCTGGGATGCCAGGGGAACAAATCCCTTTTATGTCCATATGTGGAGATATGGAGATACTGGGATGCCAGGGGAACCAAATCCCTTTTACATACATACATGTTCCATGCTAGCCCACACTGTTTCGTAGGAACAGTATTTCTAGTTTCATATTAGTTTCCGACCAGGGAGTGCCACATTTCCAATACATTACATCGGTTGATCAAGTCAGGCAGCACAATTTGGAAACTACAAGTCATTGTCTATAGCTGGCTGGACTCCAAGCAGTTTATCAATAGCATCTGTCCATGTTGACATGTTGTTTATAGGAACAGTGCCCGGTGAAGAGTTGTGTCAAGCATTGTGTACGCGTGAGACCATTACATCTATCATTGCAAGGCTGAAGCCAACAACACTGTACCGTACGTCAAGGACCAGTTGATCTGGCTTTTAACTGTGTTGTGCCCTTGGATTTTGTGAGCCGATGTAGCGCACACTCACACACACGCACCCATGCACACGTGCACGCACGCACGCACGCACGCACGCACTCACGCACGCACGCACGCACGCACGCACGCACGCACACACACACACACACACACACACACACACACACACACACACACGTGTCTAAGTCTATGTGGTAAATGTACTGCCACTGGCAGTTCAAATTCTAGTAAAATGGTAACAGTGGCATTTATTCCAGGATACAGGCTGTAAAAGTTTATAAGGCGAATAGATCTGTTTTCCTTTCTTTTCTTGAGTAGCCTACACTTAACCCATTTAGTGCTCCAGACATGAACGGGTTAAATGTGTAGCGTGCCGCTCGCAGGGCTCCATTATGCTCCATTGTCTCATTTTGAAGGCCAGAAGTCCATTGCGTAAATACTTCCGGGTTGACGTCATGACGTCATACAACGGGAGCGGTCGTCACACCATGTGGTTTCTAAAATTGCCGATCGATGCCTTTGTTGTTATGTTTTTGTAGCGAGAATCTAATGCCATCCTTGGCTTTAAAAGTGTTGTTTGGAGAAAATGGACATTAAAGATGAGATTCCCCGTCGGCCTCCATGTTATGGGATTACTATTTTGTGCACGTGGATCCGTGATGATGATGAATCGGCGAGGCCGATCGTGCCAGGACCTTCCGCCAGGCTATTGGGTAGGAGAACCGGCGTTACTCCATATACAGTACTTTTCGCGAGTATACTCGGGATCGGCACTCTAAATACTTGAGTATTTTTCACGAGTGTACTCGGGATCGGCTAGAAATGAGTTAAGCTGTGTACGGAAAAAACCCTTATGTAAAAAGAGCAGTAAAAGGCACCATAGGAAGATAATGAATGTGACGCACTTGTTGGTCAATAGTCAAAGAGTCGATGATATTGATTCCAGTCGGAGTCGTGTGTTCATTGTGTTGCATGTCTTTCTACCCTCGGCTTCCCGTCGCTCAACACACCAAGAAGACAAAAGCAAGGCTCGCACACTAACATAACAAAATGAGTGTCCACATGAGGCTTGGTAGTTGAAGAATCATTATTTTTAATGATTCATAGACAAAAACAAAAAACAAATATTACCAAAAAGTGGGAACAGATAGATGCCCTGGTTACAAAAAGCATCCTCAGTCTGCCATTAAAAACAAACTGAAATACCTGTGAACAGTAGCTACTATTTCGTCACTCTCATGCAGAAACCAAACTTGTATGTTTTTTTTCATACAAGACTGTCGGACAAAACTAGTGAAAATAGCTGATCTACAAGCACTCCTCGCGAGTGGTCAGTGTGTTTTTCAGATTCCCTGCACACAAGCCACGCTGGCTGTTGACATTCCAGACAGAACGGTTTGAGTTTCTCAGCGTGCAGAACGCAGAGAACCCTGTCCAAGCTCTCCGAGGGGCCGCCTGCACGAAGGCCTCACAAACGTTCTTCAGAGGGGTGGAATCCTCCGAGATCTTACAGATCGGACATTCCCTTATTTTCTTCTCTCTCCAGTCTCCACCATCTCTGCAGACAGTCTTTACAGAAGCTGTGGCAGCAGAGCAGCAGAACAGGGTCTTTAAAGACGTCACAACACACATAAGGACAGCTATAATCCTCTTCGGGGCGAGACGACCCCGAAGCCATTTGGGTCGTTAAGTGAAACGTAACAAACTCTCTCTCCTTAAGCCAGGAAGTCAGCCAGCCAGTGCGTGGTTACACTCGCGCCTCTACAATGTTCCCTGAAGTTTATACTTTCACTTTGAATGGTGGTTGTTGCTAAAGTCCAGCAGAGTTCAGCAGCAGGTTCCAGTGGCCTGCAGGGTCAGTGTTCCCTCCTGTGGCCGTGGAGAGACAGTCTGTCCTCTCTGGATGGACGTTGTGTTGGATCTGAAGGTGAATCTTAACCGTCTGTCTCTTTGTGTGTCGTCAGGGAGGAGAGTCAAGGGGCAGAGCTATGACACACTGCGCAGACACATGCACGCGCACGCACGCACACACGCATGCACGCACACCACACCACACACTAGATCCGCAATTCTTTCATGTGCCTCTCTCTATTTACTTCCTAGTTCCAACTCCACTTCCTACTTGTTGATGCAAATTAGTAGTGGTTGAAAAAGTACTCATATTTCTTACTTACCCCCCGGCTCCACCGAGCACGCCGAGCGTTAATGGGTTAAATCCCCTCCCCCTATGAAGAACATTCATGGCGGGCCCGCAGTGAATCCTTGTACCCAGGGCCCAGAATTTGGTGCGACACCCCTGATTGCAAGCAGTATACTGCCGACTGTTACGGCATGCATGTGTATTACTTTGCACTTATAATGGACCTTTCCCGGCTCCGCCCCCTCCAAAAGCTGCATCCGACCACTATCACAGCGCGCCGCTATTGGCTTCATTCACTTCAATGGGAAATACGGCGGATTGTACACACATTTTACACATTAAATACTAATTCAGTGTTGGACCCAGAGCTTCGAAATCTCTTCCAATCCATCAACAAGGCCTGGATCTGCATTGGAAAAAATATTTAGACCTTTAAACTTTTAAAACAATACGACATAGGAATATATAAGGTCGCAGCAGAGGAATAAGGAACATGTCCATGGTTGCTGGACCACAGAAAGCCGTTTCAAACCAATTTAAATATGAATGGACTGTATTGGCCTAAACGACAATAACCCATGACTACAAACACCTTATTTGTTATGTTAAATAGCAACTGATATGTAATGTACGTCTGTGAATGTCTGAATGAACAGGGGTAGCGACGCGAAGTGTTGTATTTCAACTCTGCTTTCGACTGCAGGCTGTGGGTAGGGGCGTCACAAGGGGGGGAAAAGTGGGACTGACTTACCAGGGCCCAAGGTGGAAGGGCCTTAATTATTTTAGACTTTATCGATTGAAAAATAGCAGATATACAAGCTCATAGCGTGGCACTGAGTGCCGCGCTGCGAGCTTGTAGATTTGCTATTTTTGAAATCCCACGATGAAGAACTTTCATGTGGGCCCACAGCGAATCCTTGTACCCAGGGCCCAGAATTTGGTGCGACACCCTTTCCTCTCCCTCTGCGTCTCGGCAGCTAAACTTGTCAGGAATCGCGAACATTTCACGCCAGAGATATCAAATAAGATTTATAAGCAATCTGCATGATAAGAAACAGGTAGCCTACATTTGAAGCAGTTTATTCTGGTTGGTTGTTTGTGTAATGGAGAGTAATAGCCTCTAAACAAATCAGTGAAAAGTGAAAACGGCTCTGTATAGGTCCAGCAGACAGGCGATTTCCTCATTCTGCTGTTGCGTCCTTATATATTCCTTTGTCGTATTGTTTTAAAAGTTTAAAGGTCTACATATTTTTCCAATGCATATCCAGGCCTTTGTTGACGGATTGGACGAGATTTCGAAGCTCTGGGTCCAAAACGGAATTAATATTTAATGTGTAAAATCCGCTGTATATCCATTCAAGTGAATGGTGCGGCTGTGATTCTGGTCGGAGGTCTCGGCGGAGAGGTGGGGGCGGAGCTCCCGGGAGTGGTTCATTGCGTGCCGGTGTCATGCAGCGAAAACAGATCTACAAGCTCACAACACGTTGCAGTACTACATGTTTTGAGCTGGTAAATCTGTAACAAAAGCTGTTGTTGGCTTTGGGTAAAACATTAACAATTTGAACACTTTGTGTAAAATAATCTTATGACAGATCTTAATTTGTGTCTTTGCAAGAAATGTAGGCTGCAGTAGGCCTACCTGTGGAATAACAATGACAATTCTTTAGCCACACACACTTGGATCCATCGCTGTCTATAAGGCATCTTTTTTTAAGAAACATACAGAATCAGTCATAAATTGGAATGACAGACAGAACAAATAGCAACGAATAATAATGACAACTCTTTACAAACACATAACAGCGAATAAATATGACAATTATTTAGCCACATACACTTGAATCTATACCGCTGCCTATAAGGCATCTTTTTTTAAGAAACATCCAGAATCAGGCATAAATTGGAATGTATGACTGACAGATGTATTGCTACTTAAAGGTGATACACCATGCATTTAAAAAGTATTTATGTCATATTGTTTATGTCCCAAAAACGTTTTTCAAAAGGTTTGAGGCTAAATTACCACTCCTGAATAGAGAGCCTCTCATTTTTGAATGGCTCTCAGAGCATTTTCAGCTGCAGTACCACCTTTGGCCTGAACTGCGCCAAAGGTGGTAAAAAAAAAATGTTAAAAAAAAAAAAAAATGTTTTTTTTTTCTTTTTTCTTTTTTTTTTCAAAAACGGACGTTTATGACGTCACAAACGGCAGCAAATCTGGACAGCCTGTTTTGAGAACCCGTGGGATGCTTTTAATCTCCACCTTCCCAAAACCAGAGAAAGACACAACGGTCTGAAATGGGACTTTGTGAGGATAGAAGGTGCTAGTGGGACCCCAAAAAAAGGTTTTAAAATAGGAAAAGTGAATTTTCATGGTGTATCACCTTTAACAAATAGCAGCGATCAACGTAAACCTGAAAACGAAATGGCCCCAGCAAGCCTTTTTCTCAATGTAGAACATTACCATTAAAGTAAACCATTTGTGTTCTATTAGATGAGTATCTTCTCATCCATTAAGTATTAAAACCATAAGCAGCCAGTTTCATTAAGAGTATGCTGTACCGTGGTCTATTAAATCTAACACAGCACTAAAAATCAAGTTGCAAAGCACCCACAAGTATTTTCATGTCTATCACTGAGGATATCATCTGCATTAACCACTTAAGCCATGGGTCTTCAACAGGGGGGACTGGGGGGTCCTCAGAGTTACTACAGGGGTCCTCCAAATCTTTGAGTGATAGAAGCTTTTTTCTCCTTTGATATATTAACCACTTGAACTCTAGCATCCATAATATATTCTGAGAACTTTAGCAAAAGGTTTGGTGTAGAGGGGAAAAAGAGCAGACTAAGTACTGAGTGAAAGGTCAAGTTCATTAAGTATGGATGGTTCCAGTAGTTAAATATCTGAAAAGTACAAATGGACATGAATCCAAACTACACTGATGATCGTGCTGTCACACAATGAAACTATGGAATCTCTGAAAATATTTCATTTCTCTCTCAACTAAGGGGTCCTTGGCCTGAAAACGTTGAAGACCCCTGACTTAAGCCCTTTACTTCATTCTGCAGCTCTACAAACTCACAACAACACATCACTGTTTATTTCTGCCAAATATTAATTCATGATTAAAGGCCTTTAGTTAAAATAACTAAATACTCATAACCCTTTATAAAACTGTTTCTCAACCAATTGACCATGCTGTTAAGGGTTAGGGTTAGAGCCCTGCGTCGGCGTCTCTATTCATCTTGTTTCTCCATAAATGGTAAATGCCGCATTTACATAGCGCTTTTATCCAAGGTGCTTTACATAGATTTTGCAATACCTTAACCCATTCACACTCACATTCATAAACCGATGGCGGAGGAAACCATGCAAGGCACCAACCTGCTCACCAGGAGCAACTAGGGGTTCAGTGTTTGCTCAAGGACTCTTCCACACTAACTCTTGGGGGAGCCCGGATTCGAACTGGGAACCTTTCGGGAACCCTCCGTGTTCTAATGGCGGTTTCTCTACCCCTGAGCCACTGTCGCCCCGCTGGCCCGCCCGTCCATACATCTTGCCAGCGCCTTTGTGCTTTCTGTACCAGCATCTTTCTTTAGTACATCCACGTAGATAGGTGTGGGACGTCCCCTTGATCGATGCCCGTGTGTCGGTTCATTTTTGTCCGGGAGTTCTCTGTGTCCATGGCAGTGGCCGGCTAGTCTCATCCTCCTAACTGCTATCTTCTCTGATGTACTTGGTAGTGCCCCGTACAGACGCTTGTTGGTAATATATATGCTTGTCCTGGCTGATTTTCAACACTCAAAATCAACACTTTGGGGGGAAAGTGACTTGATGTGTCCTTAAATGAGCCGGACATGTCTGATCTGAAGTATATAAAACAGCTTGCTAAGCCAGATATTTTTTCTTTTTTTGCAGTGCACAAACCACGTTCTAGTGAATAGTCAAGTAGAAAACCCCACTTACCCTCCATCAACTCCACTTTTAATATATAGTCAGCATCTTCAGGTTTGCTCTCTGTCTCTCTGTGTTTCCCTCCCTCCATCCCCCCCCCCCCCTCTCTCTCTCTCTCTCTCTCTCTCTCTCTACCTGCTCCACCTCTCCCCCCCTCCGCTCTCTGTCCTCATTGCCTGCAACTCTCTCCTCTTTTCCCTCCTTTAAAGCCTGCTTTAGGCTACACACATACAGTATATATGCTCTGTCACACGGAAGGAGTCACGCTCCGAAAATAGCCGATACGCAAGCTGCACGACGCGTCGCGTTTCAACTTTATGAGCTTGCAGGTCAGCTATTCTCGGCATGTGACAAACCATCATGCGATTAAGAGTAATTCAGGCTTAACCGTGCTTTTCTTCCCCTCCTTGCTAGCTCAGCTGTCTGTCCGGCGCAGGGAGGCAGGCAGGGAGGCAGGGAGGCAGGCAGGGTGACTTGCTGTTTTCGCCACCAGCAGGTTGTGCCTCGTCATCCATTTTCTAGTCCTCCCACACACACATCCTCTTTTTCATATTTATTAAGACTTCTGAACAGCCGTGGCTGTAGCCTCTGACATGCAAGAAACCCAACGCGAGAGGGAGATGTAGAGCGGGAGTGTCCATGAACTTTTAACGGGAAGACGGATGAGAAGACTGACACTTAACTAGCCAATACAGAAGTGCGAGTGCAAGTGTTCTTTTTGAAAACCTTTCAGCCTATATGAGAGAATTTGCATTGTGTCATTGCTGTGATATTTTGTGGAAGTCCACAGACATAAAAGGCAGGCTATTATAGAGTGCTTAACAGTAACGAGGGTCTCCCCGTCTCTCCAGCACTTTAGTAAACAGAAAAATATTACAACACGTCATGATGCACTGCGTTGAGAGCTTGCAGACTGGCTATTTTCACAATTTAAGTGATTGATTGATTGATTGATTAATTGATTGATTGATTGATTGATTGTAAACAGTATATGGAAGTATAGTTGGGCTAAAAGGATAAAACAAAGTCCCAGGGACTTATTTCCATTGTGGTCCTATGTATTCAACAGAGCACAGAATATAAACATATCATCAATACATGTCATCAACAAACATAATAGAACTGATGTCTTGAACTTGGTGTCTCCTGGGTGCTGTTTTCTGGGAGCGGGCAGGAATTCGAACCGCCGACCCACGGATCATTGGTCCATTGCTCCACCTCCTGAGCCACAGCTGCCCTGTAGGAGATTGTAGGACTATACTGTAGCAGGACAGACTCTACCTTTGCATTATGGAAGAAGCTGAGTTTGATTTGTCGCCTTTGGAGGTTGGTGTTCCATACACTGGCCATGCTGCCCTCCATGCAAGTGCCTTCCCTCACTTTCACATCCCCGCTCAGTGTTCAGTATTTAGTCAAACATATTGTGATATAGCCTTACTCCTGAGTGCATGTGCCAGGGCAGGAATTTCATGGAGGCCATGAAGGCCATGGCCTCCGTTGCCCCTCAGTTTGGCTTTGTGCTCCTCAAAACAATGGCATGACCTGAGGCCACAGTTGCCTTAATGCCCCAGGCCAGCTGACTGTACCACTTTCTCCTCTGTCTCTTTCTTGACAATTTGTAGACAGTAGACACCAGTGTCTCTTTGGTTGAGATTCTGAAATCTTAACTCCCCCGAGTCCCCATCTTTAAACCAATCCAGTGACTTTGATTGGTGCAGGGCTGAGCATGGATGGATCAGATTGTAAATACGATCATTTATCTATTTCACTGCAGACTAGGTTATCATCTCTAACCCTTAAATTCAACAAATTCTTTCAATGGGCTAAAATCTTGTTTTATTTGATGGCCGTCCTGCCATAGCATTTGGCCTTTGTGCCCTCAAAAGATTGACAACACCAAAGGCCAAGTGGCCAGTGGCCTTGGCGCCTTGCCTCTAAAAAGACGAAATTCCAGGCCTGGCATGTACAGTGTGTTACAGCCTTATGGCAGCATGCTCTCCTCACATGTCCCACACTTGGCATTTCTGCCTTTCCTGTTATGATAGTCCCAGCTTCCAATTTGCGATAAGAATGCTTTTTTAATGATTCTCTGCATGTGTATTGTCATGGTTAATCTGGATGTAAATTATTTAATGAAAACAAGAAAGAAGATGAAGAAGAAGAAAGAAAAAACTCTCTCATAGCTACGTACAAGCCCTGCGGGGGAGTAGGCAGAAGTATTCCCACTTTGAATGTTAGACACATTAATATAGTACATAAACGTACACAAACAGGCACTGAGGAGCGCACACACACTCTCACACATTCTCGGTCTCACACACAAGAGCACAACGCATCATCTCTCTCTCTCTCTCACACACACACACACACACACACACACACACACACACACACACACACACACACACACACACACACACACACACACACACACACACACACACACACACATACATACACACAGAACACATGCACGCACACCGTTTTTCCCCTATATTTCAGTTTTTTGCATTTATAATGAAGTTGCCTGAGGACGTACATGTGCAAATTAATGGCCCTTCGTTGGGAAATGCAAACAGTGTGCAGAGAGGAGGAGGAGAGAGAGAGAGAGAGAGAGAGAGAGAGAGAGAGAGAGAGAGAGAGAGAGAGAGAGAGAGAGAGAGAGAGAGAGAGAGAGAGAGAGAGAGAGAGAGAGGATGGATAGAGAGAGCTCATCACACGTTATTATGATGGGAAATGAGTACATGTCTTCACTATGGAGGCTTATTGCTTGATCCAGTGGTGGAAGACTGCAATACTGCAATGAAGAAATATTCTCTTACAAAGTCCGGAATCCAACATGTACTTGAGTAAAGTAGACATATTGACCTCAAAGTGTACTTAAGTACTCTTTGTGCATAAGGTCCCATTTCACAAGTTTTCAAATGTATAAAATGTATCAAGATATTTTGAAAATAGCCAATCTAAAAGCTCACAATGTGTCGCATTGCAACTCTTTTTTTTTTTCAGAAACACTTTTGTGAGAATTGTCTTGTCCAAACTCTTTTGAACATGAATGCAGTATCTTATGTTGAAAGAATTGCCCTCTCTGTGTAGAAATCCATGCCATACGCCACATCTCCAGTATTGACTATATTATGCTTAGTTCAAGGTGGTATCAAGCACCAAAAATAGCCGACCTCCAAGCTCACAACATGTCGCAGAGGTCTGCTATTTTCAATATTTTCACCAAAAGGCCCTTTTAGAAATGTCAGCCCCTGCCTCTTTAACATTCTCTGCACGTCCCTGAACCAGGCTGATCTTTTTGGCATTGAGCTAAAAGAGCCTGTCTTCTTGCTCAGGGGATGAATTAAATCATGACCTTCAGGTCACACTTTGTGTCAGATCCTGTGTCTAGGTGAGACATGATGACCTTTGACACAATCTAAATATCTCAATAGAAGAGCAGGGAGACAACATACAACCACCTCATGAAGTACAGTATAAGCTATATTAACATATGCTATACCATATACAGTAGATTGGAAACATTTACATTTATTCATTAAAAACAAATCAGTGGTCCTTAACCTTTTTTGGCCCCCCTATCCAATATCCAGGTCCCTTACCGCCCCTCCACACCCAATTAAAGTTAACACATTTCTGCTGTGAAAATCAATGTTTATTTAGTGTTCTGTGTTGCTTATGTAATTTAGAAAACATCTAATTAAATTGATTGGTCGAAATTAGCAAGTATAAAGTAGGTTTTTAGCCAGGTTTTGCCAAGCCTAGACATGCTCCCACCTGTACAAAACTCAGGGGATGAACGAGTGACGTCAGGACTATTTCTGTCACTGCACACATAATCCTATCCACCCTGTTTCTGCCAGAATTTGCTGTAGAATTATGTGTGGGACACATCCGGTTAACAGCAGACATACAAGCTCACGTCGCGTCGTAGATGCAACCGCTGTGAGCTTGTAGATCAGTCGGCTGCTACGCCGGAAATGCCGCACGCTAGTGGTGCGCGGGCCGACCCGGTGCCCCCACCCACCCGCCAACCCGCCCCCAAGCGGGTGGGTGGGTCAAGGTTTCAGACCTTTTCAGGCGGGCGGCGGGCGGGCGGGTTATCACCACTCTCACGTGCAAAAAATAAATAAGAATAATCACCTGTTCTTATTTGCCCGTTTGAATACGAGCACGAGCGAGCAAGTTTTCTCCTCCGCTCCTTGGTGCGAGGACCGTCCCAATTCCGCTCCTCCATATCTTGCCAACATTTGACGCAACGTGAGCACAGCAGAGAAGATGCACAAACAATTCAGCGCGTGTCGCTGATCAGGATTTCACTTATGTCTCTGTCATCCACACAAGTCCGTTTATAGCTAAATACTTTCTGTCGGTTAAGTTATATAACCAGCCAGTCAACGGATACGATTTGAAACACAACTTTCGCAAGTGAGGCGGATTTTTTGACTGAATGAACCAACCACGCTTACCTCGAGTCGTCCCATCTCTCCAATCTGGTGATTAATCAATAACCAACAGGATTTAATATTGTCCGTCTTTTGCTGTCTGTTTAAAGTGCGAGGCGCTGTATAAATATAAAACTGCCATTCTTACCCCGACGAAGCCCGGCGATTTAGAGAGAATGAACGTCTTTGAATGAATGTCTTTTAGGCTAAACCCCAATCTGAACAACACGTTTGTTTATTTAGCCCATGACAATATTGTGCTACTGTAAACGTTTCTGTAAAGCGACTTTGGGTACTTAGAAGAGCCGTATATAAAGATGAGCTATTGTGGAGATGATATACCATCTTTTTTTTAAATGCGGGTTGCGGGGCGGGCGGATTCGTTGATTTGTATATTGTTATGCGGCGCGGGCGGGTTACGTTCCGCGCGGGCTGTGGGTCGTGCGGGTTATGAAAAAAACCTCACCCGCGCATCACTACCGCACGCCTTCTGCGCAATGCACGATGGGACGTTGGAAACTTATGGATACAGGTCGGGGTTGGGGCACCTGTCAGCAGGGAGTGTTGAGGAGGAGTAGGACGAAGGCTCTCTACGTCCTCTCGGTGGGGGCTCCTCACTGGCGGCAGGTGAGACAGTAGGCATCAATCTGGCTAGCCATCGTCAAGGAAAAGTTCAGTCGCACTTTTCACTTGCAGCAATGCGGAAGTCTGTAATCGAGAGACTAGTAGGCAGTGACATCACACAGACATGTGCGGACAGTGTAGTAAGGCTGGGTGCCGCAAGATGTGTACATCAGTGTGCTTTTAGCTCTTAGTGGTGAAATGCTCGTTGTTAAGATTTCCTCTGTGCTGTCTGGTGGCAGCCTCTGATGGACAGTTCACTCCCCCTTGTTAATGGCAGACAGATGTCTGCCATCACCACTTGACTAATCCCCCCCCCCCCCCCCCCCCAAAAAAAAAATAAAATAAAAAACATGATGATCGGGAGATAAGCGTCCGTTGGGTCACATGTATACAAAATGGGACAGATCCATGTTGATGACATGAGTGTAGACATACTGTGCACCGCTTTGCGTGATTTTAGGGCAAAATCTGTTGGAGCAGTGTCCAGAAATGTGTTTGAAAAAATCTGCCTGATGGTGGCGCTAAATGGAACAGATCCATCTTGATGATAGTACTCTATTCATACTGTGTACCGCTATCCGTGATTTTAAGGCAAAATCTGTCCAAAAATGTGTTTTGCAAGAATTGGCCTCATGGTGGCGCTAGAAGACGGGGATGTGAAAAATTAGGGCTGACGGTCGCAAAGCTAGGAGGAAGATTCTTTCGCAAAACAGTGTACAGAAAGTGTTAAAGTTATACCATGTAACTTTTTTTATAAAACAAATCTTAAAATTGTCCTAACTGTTAAATCGCTAAAGTTTTAGAACCCCCACTCTGTTATTTTCAGCTTCTGAAGCCTTCTCTTTATATGTTTTCTATGAGTTGTGAGGGGGGGAGAATTTCCCGGCAAAATGATGTCATCTCCCACATGATACACTACCGGCCAATCACAGCGCCGATCATACACCACCGGCCAATCACAGCGAGTCTTGCTGTCTCTAAAGGAAGTAGCTTCCCTCAGCAACTGTGTTTACATTGGTGAAGGAATCTTGCTTGCTACTCCCTCAATTCTGGTCTAAAAATGATGGGAGACGGCTCTACGGAATCGTATCGGCAAGGCGGAGGTGCTCGCGACGGCCGCGGTGGTCCGCGGCGACTCCGGCCGAAAAAAGCAATACCGCTACTGACCACTAGTTGAGCAGCTTCCACAGTACAGCTTTAACATTATGTTTTTATGTGGCCACACCCACCAGTTCATTAAGTATGCCTGGTTGTCATGGTGGGTGGTGACCCAGCTGAAGTTAGCCACACCCACAGTGTTGGGTGTATGGTAAAAGGGGAGGGGCTGAGTTTATGATGTCATTAACTCAGTGTTTTTCGATCGGGCCTTTTGACTCAGAGGCTTCCAGCTTTCAGGAAGTAACCAAAAATACACAGGGAAGACAAAATTGCACATTATAACCACAGCTGGGGGTCTATTAGAGTAATGTTAACTCCATAGACAAATACAAAACAGAAAAAAGTACAAAACTATAACCAATGACAGTCTGGGTGTGCATACAGTCCACAGCTCTCACTCAGTGCACAGCAGTCCCTTGGTCCACACCAATCACTTCTCCAGCCAACAGCCATGCGTCCATGACTATTGTAAGCATTTGCTCTGTAGTGACTTGGATGTATTGTTGCGACCGCAGGGAGCAGTTTAGTGTGAGAACTTGCAGCAGTTGTGTCACGCTGTCACGCTAAGCTGTTACCCTTGCCTGTCACACTGTGTCACGCTTGCCTGTCACACCCACACACTATTCTCTTTTACACCTCCTACAAGCGCTTGATGTAACTAGACCTGTAATCAGTGTTAAGCCTGTTCAGTTGTGGTAGATCAGCTCAATTGATGTCCAGCACACCTGAAACTCTGATCAGTTTGGCTGAGTGTCTCAAAGTGTACAGATCTCCTCTGCCCTTTTCCTCCTCACTGTGCTTTGAAGAGCCTTTGCTTGTAAGTTTACATGCAATTATGCTCGCCTGCACGCAATATTTATCGTCAATTAATGTCCGCCCCCACCAAGTCTTATGTGCATAATATGTATGTCGACGTGTTTCTTTTTTGCATTTTTTAAAGTCTTAGGTAAGTCTAAATAGTCAAATTAGCTGGTAAATGGTAAATGGTAAATGGTGCATTTATATAGCGCTTTTAATCCAAAGCGCTTTACATAGATTGTGCATTACATTCACCCATTCACACACACATTCATACACCGGTGGCGGAGGAAGCCATGCAAGGCACCAACCTACTCACCGGAGGCAATTAGGGGTTCAGAGTCTTGCCCAAGGACCCTTCGACATGAACTCAGGGGGAGCCCGGATTCGAACTGGGAACCCTTACCAGTTTCTCTATCCCTGAGCTATGCCGCCCCCTGGTACCCTGCTACTTGTACTTGTTATACGTTGCTATATACATTGCATTATAATCGTATATATTCATGTATATAAATGCCAGTCAATAATGTATTCTATTATTTGTTTCTTGTTCTGTTGTAGAAACCATTGTGGAAGGAGAAATACATCTGTGAAATATACTTTGGTGTCACAAACCTCTCTTTAACCTGAGAAACCTGGGTGGTCAGCTCATATCCAGAACTAAACAGCAGTAATATTTAATACTCATAATCATATTCTACAGGCAGGGTTAGAGGAGGCTATGCTGCTGACACAGGCAGAAATGGGTTCAGATAGGGCTGCACATAATGGAACTAGCCCAGGTGTAAATGGTGCATTTACCGGTATATAGCGCCTTTATCCAATGCGATTCACAGAGATTGTGCATTACTTTCACCCATTCACACACACATTCATACACAGATGGCGGAGGAAACCATGCAAGGCATCAACCAGCTCACCGGGAGCAACTAGGGGTTCAGAGTGTTGCTCAAGGACTCTTCCACACTAACTCTGGGGGAGCCTGGGATCGAACTGGGAACCCTTCGGGAACCCTCTGTGTTCTAAGACGGCAACTGAGCCACTGCCGTCCCGTCAGGTGTGTTTTATTTACCTTGTCAATTTTCACCAGTCACCAGGCATGTGCACACATAGACATCAAAGGGGGCTCGAGCCCCTGCCCTTTTATCCGCGACCATGAATGCAGTTTTTACTATGGTGAAAGAAATGCAAACACCCTCTTTCCATGCCATACCTGCAGAACCTGCATTCAAGAGACTTGCCTTGTCCAAACTCTCCTGAACTTGAATGCAGCATCTTATGTTGAAAGAATTGCCCTCTCTGTAGAAATCAAGCATTGAAAATAGCCAACCTCCAAGCTTGGAGGTCTGCTAATTTCAATATTTTCACCAGAAGGCACTTTTAGAAATGTCAGCCCCTGCCTCTCTTTTTATCTTTATTTATCTTTATTTATCACTGTGGAATATTGTATTTGGCACTGTATTATTATTCCTTTTGTGTTTCTTTTTTCTTATTCATTATTCTGCTTTGACAGTTTTTTCGTTTAGGCCTTTGATACATATGTATAATAACTATCTGGTCATTTGAATTAGATATTTACTTGGATGTAATACATATCATTCACCTGTGTGTGCGCTCCTTCTCAAGCCAGTACTTTTCCATGTATGCACGGTCTGATTGAGTGTCACTCCCCCAGATTGGCCATGGTGCCTTTCGGGTATTTATTGTTTCTTTGACCAGTGTTCGTATAACCCTGAAGAAGGCAGCTTGTCTGTCCGAAACGTTGGTTTCTCACTCTGTGTAGTCCTTTAATAAATGTGCATCGGAAGCTACGCGTGTGCGGCTTTACTCTTTTTTCATAGCCCCTGCCTCTCTAACATTCTCTGCACATCCCTGGCAGTCACAGTTGGACACGTTCACCTCACGCGGGCAAGTTAGAACGGTGGTTCTCAACATGCGGGGCCGGGGCCCACTCGTGGGCTGTGAGGATATTGCAAGCGGGCCCCCAAATAATTGGAAAATTGTGTAAAAACCTTGAAGAGTTTGTTTTCATGGTGACTCTTTGATTGTATTGAATACTTTATTGACAGTTTGCAAAAAAGCACACGTGTTCCACACAAATGATGTTAAAAGGATAAAACCCAAGAAAGCACTATGTGGCTTGATTACATTGGGGTCCTGTAAACCAATACGAACTTAAAGTAGTAGTAGTAGTAGTAAAGTAGTAGTAATTCATTATGAGTTAATATTTTTATGATGTCATTGTGGATGCGCAATTATAAGCCAATCAAATTAATTGACTGTTTACTGGTCAGCTGTTGTTGGGGGGCGAGGGGCAGATTACACTGTGACATGAGTTTCAGACTATTTCGGAGAGACCACGTGACCTACTGTATCATACTATTATAATTTTGGGGCGTGTCGGCGGGCCTTTAAGTAAACGTACCAATACTTTAGTGTAGAAATATACCTATTTGTTACTTAAAGTAGGCTGTATACATTTTGTTGCATTGATCCAAGCTGCTAAAGTCTAAAATGACACAGATGCTTTCCAGGTTTTAATGGTTAAAACCACATCGCTTTAAAAGGGAACAGTAGTCTAAAGTGGAAGCGACTGTTTTTAAAGTGTGGTGTGTTTTACACAGTTTTAATGGGAGCTTGTTAGATGAAAAAAAGGGAGAAAAAAAGATCAGACTCGCTTTAATGATGCATCCTTCTCTTGGATAACAAGCATTTACATATATTATAATTACAGTCATTGGCCTAAGGGGAGCAATATTGTAATTAGCCGAAGTCTTTGAACAAGCACGCCTGCCTTTTCCTTGAGCTGCTGTCATGAAACTTAGTTCCAGTACAAGTTCCAGTCTTCCAGTGTTTACAGTAAACCTGGACTGACATCTGATGTGATGAAAGACAATTATTATCATCATCATCATCATCTGAAAATACACATTAACACCCAAGGGGCCAAACTCGTTCAGTAACGAGATAAGGCCACTAGGGGTCACTCTGCCAAAAGGAGTTATCTCGTTCCTCAACGAGACAACAAAGGGTTAACTGTACAGCTCTGCGTGCATGCTGTGTGCCCTGTGAATGACCCTAGTCCATACGTCACACCCTGGCTAGCAGAGAGAGAGAAAATGGCACGACTAGGCTGCATTGATTTCCATTCTAGGCTGAAACATAAAAAGGGCTTTATCTATGAATGAGGTGCAAAGAACGCCAGAGAAGCAGAGATCTGATTGTTTTCAAGGCGACACTTTACCGCTATGGTCGGCCCCGGTTTGGATTTTAGTTTCGCGAGCGTTTGTAAACAAATGGATTATCTTCCTCAATCGTCAGTGGACACTCACGTGCACACGCACGAAGCTTCCGAGGCTCTTCAAAATAAAGCGTGAGTGAACGGCGGCAGCAGCAACAACAGCTAGAAATGTTAGAAACCTTGGCTTCCCATGTGTTAACATGAATCCAACATAAGTAAAAGTAAAACACAAAACTTTAATTTACACAACACTAGTACCGATGACAGTGCTGTCAAACAAGTCTATTTCTTTATTATAATTTTTTTTACCACAATTTTGTAACCCATTTTTCACCCAGTGCCAATTGCCTAAGCTGTAATCCTGGGTGCTACTCCCCCTCTGCCAACCTGGGGAGAGCCCCGAACTGTGCTCATGCTTCTTTCAAAGCATGAGGAGTGTGCAGGCTGCTTCTTATCACCTGACATGGGGGAGCTTCCCCGCTAGGGCGTGTGGAAGGAGTGCGTGGATGGAACACGTTATTCCAACCAGTTTCTTTCCCCTCCATCAGGCACCCAGGCTGGTCAGGGGAGTAGAGACCAGGATAACTGCATGATTTTTGTGAGGCTAGTCAGGCTACCTATACCCTAGGGGACACGGGGAGAACATGCAAACTCCACACAGAAAGGCCCTTTCACCAACCTCACCTATTGGGTATGGGTCAAACAAGTCTATGCAGCTATCTATGAAAAAGTTGAATTTTCAACTCAGTTTTATAAAATACGTAGTGGGGGTCCCTGCTTCCTCTTTCTCAGGCAAGGTGGTCCTTGGCCTGAAAAACCTGGAAAAAAAGACCCCTGCTGCAGATAAATTCACTTGAATACATGAAGATACATTCTCCACACTTATTGACTGCACATACAGTACAATACAACTGTGTAGACCAATACCAATCTTATTTTCTTGTTTATCTTTCTCCTGCGCACAAGTATGTGCATGCCTTACAGAAGTGGTTCTCTCCCTCTCTCTCTCTCTCTCTCTCTCTCTCTCTCTCTCTCTCTCTCTCACTCCCCTCTCTCTCTATCTTTGTCCTTGTCATCATACAGACAGCATGTCATTCGGAGATGAGTGTGTGTGTGTGTGTGCGTGCGTGCGTGCGTGCGTGCGTGCGTGCGTGCGTGCGTGCGTGCGTGCGTGCGTGCGTGCGTGCGTGCGCATGTGAGACACAGGTCTTTCCAAGATTCCAGAGCGGTGAGAGATAGTGATCTCAGTCAATCTAATGGAGCTGAAAGGCTCCACACACACACACACACACACACACACACACACACACACACACACACACACACACACACACACACACAAACCACTTTAATCCATTTAGAGAGCGTACTGTGTGTTTGAGGGACAGAGAAGAGCAGTGCAGCGATAGGATGAGTTGATAGATGGGCCTATAATTATGTAATCTTATCCCGTCATGAACGGAAAACATACTTCTTGTTTTATACACCAATGTTTGTTTACAAACATTACCAATGTAAACAGACCTGCTATAGTGTGTGCCAGCGGCTACGTCATTGTAGTCCTTAGCTGCCATTTCTTGGGTCAAAACACAGGTGTTTCAATTGTTTGATTGCATAGAACTAATGCTTACTCCAATCAGAACACCTGTGTAAGGCTGTGTTTACCCAAGAAATGGCCGCTCTTAGAACTACATTTGGCACACCCTATACCGCCCCAAAATACATGCATAGGGTAACGTTTCCATAGCAACCTCAAGCTCCACCAATCGGAGACATCGCTGCTACACAAGTATTTCTCTGTGACATTCAGTGATGGAAAAAGCACTACTTTTTTACTTAAAGGGGTAGGCCTACTGTCACCTAAAGGGGTACTGTCACTCTAAAAAGTCAGTTACACTGTGACATGAGTTTCAGACTAATTCAGACCGTTTTCAGAGAGACCACGTGACCTACTGTATCATACTATTATAATTTCGAGGCGTGTCAGCGGGCCTTTAAGTAAATGCACCAATACTTTAGTGTAGAAATATACCTATTTGTTACAAGTAAAAGTCCGGAATTCAAAATTGACAATAAAAGTACCAAAGTGTTGGTGTCAAAATGTACTTAAAGTACCAAAAGTGCAGAAGGTCCCGTTTCACACATTTTCAAATGTATAAAACGTATAAAAGATGTGAGCTTGTAGATCTGCTATTTTCAAATGGCCAAATAGAGCTTGGTTAATGAATGTTTTGTAATAATAATCAACATCTACAAAGTAACTAGAAACGTGTGTGTGTGTGTGTGTGTGTGTGTGTGTGTGTGTGTGTGTGTGTGTGTGTGCGTGTGTGCGTGTGTGTGTGTGTGTGTGTGTGTGTGTGTGCGTGCGTGTGCCAGTGTGTATTGTGCATGCACAGTACACAGTGAAATGTCGAGTGTGCATCTTCATGTCTGTGTGTGTGTCAGTATTTCGTGTCCTATGTGTGTGTGTGTGTGTGTGTGCGTGCGTGCGTGCATGTGTGCACTTGTGCTTGAGTGCGTGCGTGTGTGTGTGGATAGGGGCTATAATAGGGGCTATAGCACTGGCAGAGGAAGGCCTTTTAAATGGAGTCACAGTGGAGCAGAGAGGACAGGAGGACAGACTGCTGATGTCAACACAAGAGATGAGATAAACCCAGTGGATGGGGGGGGGGGGGGGTGTGCACCACTAGACATGGTTGTTGGTTCTCACTAGTGATGGGACGATATGAAATTGTAATGTCACGATGATTGACAAAAAAACAAACAAACAAAAAAAAACAGCGAAAAAAACAGATATTATTATCGCAATAATCAAAATAACCCCAACATCCATTATCCTGGTGCGGAACATTTGCCAAAAAATAGCCGATCTACAAGCTTGTAAGATCGGCAATTTAGATCTGCAATTTTTTTGGCGAAGAGATTTGGTAGAGTGAATCAAGCACGTTATTTCCAGGTCCATTTTAAGTGTCTTTAAATGGTATGATATGCAGCTCGGCAAATAAAAGGTGAATTGATCCCAGTGCATGACGGAGGACGATTTCACAATACTGTACATACAAATCTCTGCAATACGATTATTGTGAGTGTTTTTATTTTATTTTATCGTGATAAATGATACTAGTGATTATAGGTGCATGACACCTATTATCTATCTATAGTCTAATCAGTGCGATTGACAGGAGAGATGATCAGAGGAGCAGAGTTTGTACCATTACAAACCCTACATGGATTATTGAAGAATGGGTAGAGTCTCTCAGTGAAGGTGCAGCCATTGAAAGAGTAGAGGTGAACTCTGGCCTCCACATCATAAAAAGAGACCAGACCCTCCTCATAATCCACAAACACTCCCACTGTCTGGGGATTCTCTCTTACAGGGAGGAGGTTATCAGGGCCAGCATAAACCTCGTACTCATTTCCTTTAAAACCCAACCATAGTGTCCAGTAATCATCCGGACAGATGGGTCCCTTCCTGTTGATGGACTCTTTGACTACTCCTATAATCCATAGAGTCTTCCCTCTACCCTGAACCTCATAGTAAAACCTTCCTGAGGAGAAGCTTTGTTTCCCTAAGACGGCGGGACAATATGAGAATCTCTCTTTGTTGTTTGGCAGGTTCTTCTTTACGATCCCATGACTCAGTTGTTTTCCATCCTCAGACAGGATGAGGCGGGGATGTGCGGTATCGGGGTCCAGCGTCACATCCACTGCATATTGCTGGATCCTCCTCAGCTCAACGTCGCACAGCTTCTTCTCCATCTCTTGACTGAATGGCTTCTCCAGCTGAGCCACAGCTACCCTCACAGTCCCCACACATGAAGACGGACGGACACTGACCTTTGTCCAGTCCTTGGTGGGTGCAGGGGTGTCGATGGATGCAAAGTTCTGGAGGTGGTCTTCAGTGTGCGAAAGCTGCTTCAGCTCAGAACTTCTCTTCTCTAACAGAGTGATTTCCTGTTGCAGCTCTTTGACGAAGCCTTCCGCCTGTTTCTCCACTGTTTTCTGGTGTCTCTCAATACTGCTGATCAGAATAGTGAAGATCTGCACACCGTCCTCTATCTCTGCGTCTGTATCCTTCTTGCTGAGCTCTACCGAGCGTTTGACCTCCCGAATCTTCACGTGTCTGTCGCGGATCATCTGCCGGATTTCAGCCTCGGTCTTTCTGTTATGTTCTTCGTTCAGTTTCTGACTCCTGAACTGTTGGACCATCTCAGAGATAAAAGTATTGACGGATATCTTTGGTCTCACGTGGAAGGTTTCTTTACACAGTGGACACCGACACACGCCCTTCCATGCACGTGTGATACAGCCTCTGCAGTAGTTGTGTCCACATGGAATGGTGACCGGATCAGTGAACAGATCCAGACAGATAGAACACAGGAACTGCTCTTCAGACAGGAGAAGGCTGGTAGATGCCATTTCTATACGCGAAGACGATAAGTTGAAGTATGTTGGAAAAACACCAAAAGCTCGACTGGTTATCTAAACCTAGGCCAAGAGCAGAACTTTAGGCAGAACTTTAGAGCGAGATGTCCCAAGCCAAGTGGTCGACAAGACGTTGTATAGTAGCAGAGGCTGAAGGAGAACGATTGGAAGGTGCTCTGTAGTGACCGGAGTATCTGGGCTTTATACGGACAAACACCCTGGTTAGTACTGGAAGCTACGGACAGATCTCTCTCCAGGTCGGTAGTTGGTTATCGGTCTGAAGATGGAGTCTCGTTGAAGAGTGTATCCGGGGAGACGGTTGAAGACACTGAGGGCGGTTGTTGGATCTGGTAGCATCTCTGAGACCACTTTGCCTTTTTAAGGTCATTGGCTAACGTGCTGATGTCATCCCAGTGATGTCACTATGAGTCAGTCATATCCATATATGGAGTGGCCTACTGATGTCTTTCACGGAGTACTGTGGTCAGTCATATCCATATATGGAGTCGACGATGTCAGACTTGGGATATGCCAGTTATCTCCATATATGGAGTGAGTAACCATGGCGACGTCTTGTCTATGTCTGACTGACACAATATGTCCATATATGGGCATTCCTGGATTTGGACGTTGTAGACCACATGAGATGGACACAGTAAGTCCATATATGGGCATTCCAACACTAAAATTAACCCTAACTCTAACCCTAACCCTAAACCTAACCTCAGTAACCGTGACGAGTAACTAACCTGCGGCCCGTCGGCATATTGAGCGGACCCCATACATGTAATTTTGTGGGTCCATGACATGAACAGGTTTGGGAACCACTGACTTAGAAGAAGGATTCAGAAGACATTTATAGAATCGGGTCAAAAATTACAAAAACTACTGTTCACGATATACAGCAGATATACCAGTAAGAAAACTAAGGGTGAAAAGCGACCTCACCCTAAAGGGCGAGGTTGCGCCATCTGCCTTGGACATGAATCCCTTTTATGCCCATACATGGAGATCCCTGCTCTGAGTATCTGAGATCACATAATCCCTGTTATGCCCATATATGGAGATCCCTGCTCTGAGTATCTGACATCACAGAATCCCTTTTATGCCCATATATGGAGATCCCTGTGATGTCACCTGTTTTTATGCCCATATATGGAGATCCCTGCGCTGAGTATCTGACATCACTGCGATGTCACCAGTGATGTCACAGTGATGTGTCAGGGGAACAGCAGTGTCAGGCGTTACAGAGATACGGTCAAGCTCACTTGGTGCGAGCTTGTATATCTTCTATCTTCTGTGGGGGTCCCCTGGTGTAGAGTTTACAGTGTAGATTACGGTACCAAAGGGTAGAGAGAAAAGGTGTCAAATGGGTGTCTGTGGCCTGATGCGTGTCAAAGTGGGGGTCCTTGAAATTGAAAAGGTTTGGTAATGGCTGTGCTAGCTCCAGGACCAGACCCCCACGGACTGGTCCACTGGCACCATGCAGAGATAAGGGAGATCAAACCTTATCGTGATCTACACGACAGACGGAGACCATCGGGTCAAAACAACCAGGTCCTTAAATCTAGGCCTAGAATTATTGCATGCTTTAACCAGTGAAAAATAGCAGATATACAAGCTCACAGCGCGGCGCTGCGAGCTTGTAGATCTGCTATTTTTGAAAAAGTCGTGAAAATGTGTGCAAATCTTTGAATATATGTATTTTCAAAGCGAACGTTTGTAACTCAAATGTTGCTTCTGGGTGGTCCCTGGAACTAAATAGTTTGAGATGGGGTCCGTGGTCAAATATATATCATTTTGGGGGTCCTTCACATGAAAAGGTTTGAGAACCACTGACATAGTAGTCTCAAGAACAGACTAACTGAGTTCCATTTAAGTGAAAAGGACCTTGATGGCTGGCCAGATTGCTGACATAGAAACATAGGTTTTTCAAAAAAATCTTAGAAGGATTCAAAGACACTTATAGAATCTGGTCAAAATTCAAATTTTCACGATTTTTCAAAAATAGCAGATCTACAAGCTTGCAGCGCGGCACTCGGTGCCGCGCTGTGAGCTTGTATATCTGCTATTTTTCAATAGTTAAAGCAATAAAATAACGATACACAATATAGTGTACCCGTTCTGAATGGGTTAACCACTTAGACCCTGTGATATGCTAGCTTTAGCCCAGCACTGGCAGAGGAGGGCCTTTTAAATGGAGTCACAGTGGAGCAGAGAGGACAGGAGGACAGACTGCTGATGTCAACACAGAGAGATGAGATAAACCCAGTTGATGGGGGAGGAGGGGGGGGGGGGGGGGGGCATCACTAGACATAAGGATGGGACGATATGAACATTTTATGTCACGATGATTGTGACAAAAAAACAAAAAAAAAACAACGATTTATACGATAGTATTATCGTGATAATCAAAATATCCCCAACATCCATTATCCTGGGGCAGAACATTAGCCCAAAAATAGCCGATCTACACATTTTTGGGCAAAGAGATTTGGTAGAGTGAATCAAGTACGTTATTTCCAGGTCCATTTTAAGTGTCTTTAAATGGTACTGGATATGCAGCTCGGCAGATAAAAGGTGAATTGATCCCAGTGCATGACGGAGGACGATTTCACGATACATACACATCTCCACGATACGATTATTGTGAATGTTTTATTTCTATTTTATCATGATAAATGATACTAGTGATTATAGGTGCATGACACCTATTATCTATCTATATAGTCTAATCAGTGCGATTGACAGGAGAGATGATCAGAGGAGCAGAGTTTGTCCCATTAAGGCCCCTACATGGATTATTGAAGTATGGGTAGAGTCTCTCAGTGAAGGTGCAGCCATTGAAAGAGTAGAGGTGAACTCTGGCCTCCACATCATAAAAAGAGACCAGACCCTCCTCATAATCCACAAACACTCCCACTGTCTGGGGATTCTCTCTTACAGGGAGGAGGTTATCAGGGCCAGCATAAACCTTGTACTCATTTCCTTTAAAACCAAACCATAGTGTCCAGTAATCATCCAGATAGATGGGTCCCTTCCTGTTGATGGACTCTTCGACCACTCCTATCCTCCAT
Organism: Nannobrachium achirus; assembly: GCF_963921795.1. Classification (NCBI taxonomy): domain Eukaryota; kingdom Metazoa; phylum Chordata; class Actinopteri; order Myctophiformes; family Myctophidae; genus Nannobrachium; species Nannobrachium achirus. The sequence goes on along the minus strand of NC_137824.1, from coordinate 13,268,403 downwards.
CGAGTCTTCCCTCTACCCTGAACCTCATAGTAAAACCTTCCTGAGGAGAAGCTTTGTTTCCCTAAGACGACGGGACAATATGAGAATCTCTCTTTGTTGTTTGGCAGGTTCTTCTTTACGATCCCATGACTCAGTTGTTTTCCATCCTCAGACAGGATGAGGCGGGGATGTGCGGTATCGGGGTCCAGCGTCACATCCACTGCATATTGCTGGATCCTCCTCAGCTCAACGTCGCACAGCTTCTTCTCCATCTCTTGACTGAATGGCTTCTCCAGCTGAGCCACAGCTACCCTCACAGTCCCCACACATGAAGACGGACGGACGCTGACCTTTGTCCAGTCCTTGGTGGGTGCAGGGGTGTCGATGGATGCAAAGTTCCGGAGGTGGTCTTCAGTGTGCGAGAGCCGCTTCAGCTCAGAGCTTCTCTTCTCTAACAGAATGATTTCTTGTTGCAGCTCTTTGACGAAGCCTTCCGCCTGTTTCTCCACTGTTTTCTGGTGTCTCTCAATACTGCTGATCAGAATAGTGAAGATCTGCACACCGTCCTCTTTCTCTGCGTCGGTATCCTTCTTGCTGAGCTCTACCGAGCGTTTGACCTCCCGAATCTTCACGTGTCTGTCGCGGATCATCTGCCGGATTTCAGCCTCGGTCTTTCTGTCATATTCTTGGTTCAGTTTCTGACTCCTGAACTGTTGGACCATCTCAGAGATAAAAATATTGACAGATATCTTTGGTCTCACTTGGAAGGTTTCTTTACACAGCGGACACCGACACACGTCCTCCCATGCACGTGTGATACAGCCTCTGCAGTAGTTGTGTCCACATGGAATGGTGACCGGATCAGTGAACAGATCCAGACATATAGAACACAGGAACTGCTCTTCAGAAAGGAGAAGGCTGGCAGACGCCATTTCTATACGGAGGCTGAGTATGGGGCTTGCTAGAGGAGTTAGTCTCGTTGAAGAGTGGATCCGGGGAGACGGTTGAAGACACTGATGGCGGTCGTTGGATCTGGGAGCATCTCTGAGACCACTGTGCCTTTTTAAGGTCTTTGGCTAACGTGCTGATGTCATCCCAGTGATGTCACTATGAGTCAGTCATATCCATATATGGAGTGGCCTACTGATGTCATTCATGGAGTACTGTGGTCAGTCATGTCCATATATGGAGTCGACGATGTCAGACTTGGGATATGCCAGTTATCTCCATATATGGAGTGGTCGGTTGCCTTCAAATATAGAGTCCATGACGTGGCCTGACTCACAGTGGTTACCATGACGACGTCTTGTCTATGTCTGACGTCAATACAGTATGTCCATATATGGGCATTCCCAGATTTGGACGTTGTAGACCACATGAGATTGACACAGTATGTCCATATATGGGCATTGCAAAATATGGGCTTAATATTGATGACATCAAGGATCTCCATATATGGGAATAAAAGGGACAAGGACTGACCCAGAGATCTCAATATATAAACATATTTTTGCAAATCTTTGAATAATTATATATTTTTAAAAGCAAACATTTGTAACTCAAATATTTGCTTTTGGGGGGTCCCTGGAACAATATATTTTGAGATGGGGGTCCACGGCCAAATACATGTAATTTTGGGGGTCCTTGACATGAACAGGTTTGGGAACCACTGATTTAGAAGAAGGATTCAGAAGACATCGGGTCAAAAATGACAAAAACAACTGGTCACGATATACAGTAGATATACCAGTAAGACGCCTACGGGTGAAAAGCGACCTCGCCCTAAAGGTCCTGGCCATGAATCCCTTTTATGCCCATATATGGAGATCCCTGCTCTGAGTAACTGACATCACAGAATCCCTTTTATGCCCATTTATGGAGATCCCTGTGATGTCACCTGTTTTTATGCCCATATATGGAGATCCCTGCACTGAGTATCTGACATCACTGCGATGTCACCTGTGATGTCACAGTGATGTGTCAGGGGAAACGCAGTGTCAGGCGTTACAGAGATACGGTCAAGCTCACTTTGTGGCACGCTGCAAGCTTGTATATCGTCTATCTTCTGTGGGGGTCCTCTGGTGTAGAGTTTACAGTGTAGATTACGGTACCAAAGGGGAAAGAGAAAGGGTGTCAAATGTCAAAGTGGGGGTCCTTGAAATTGAAAAGGTTGATAATGGCTGTGCTAGCTCCAGGACCAGACCCCCACGGACTGGACCACTGGTGCCATGCAGAGATAAGGCAGATCAAACCTTATCGTGATCTACACGACAGACAGAGACCACCGGGTCAAAACCAGGTCCTTAACCACTTAGACCCTGTGATATGCAGTCATTTATCGTTTGATCGGGGCAGCTGTGGCTCAGGGGTAGATCCGTGGGTCGGCGGTTCAAATCCCGGCCCCTCCTGTCCACCTGTCGAAGTGTCCTTGGGCAAGACACTGAATCCCACATCGCCTCCAATGAGTCAGTCGGCGCTAGCTTGCCACCATTGGTGTGTGAATGTGGGAAGTGAGGACGCTGGCTTCGACTGTTCGCCGCTTCACATCCCGATGTATGAATGAATGAACTATTGTAAAGCGATTTGAGCACTTGGAACTATGAAAGATGCAATTCATTATTATCGTTGATCGCGTGGTGCACAAATTGCAGATGGCCAACAAACTGACCGACCGAGCGAGCGAGCGAGCTCATTTGCTGACTTACTTGAGCTTACAGACTGTTGTCTTATTGACCAGAGGCACCAGAGGACCTTAAAAGCAAGTCTGGGTCTTCCTGCGCTCATAAATTTTAAGGCCAATATTTCAGAGATCGTGTGTGTGTGCGTGCGTGCGCGTGTGTGTTGGGGGGAGTGGCACACAAAACATCTGCTTTCTGAAACCCCGGCTGTCCCCACGCGACCCTCCGTTCACTATACTTTATGTCTCTCCCCCTCCCTCCGTCTCTGTACCTCCCCTATCTGATCTCTCCATCATCCTGTCTCTCCCCCCCCCCCCCCCCCCCTCTCTCTCTGTGCCCTCCAGCTTGTTTCACTCTCTCACCGCACCCTCTCTGTATGTGTGTCTGTGTGCAGGGGTGTCACACCAAATTCTGGGCCCTGGGTACAAGGATTCGCTCATTTTGGGCTTTAACTATTGAAAAATAGCAGATCTACAAGCTCACAGCGCGGCACCGCGTGCCGCACTGCGAGCTTGTATATCTGCTACTTTTGAAAAATCGTGAACATTTGTGCAAGTCTTTCAAATATTTCAAATCCTTCTAAGGTTTTTTTTTGAAAAACCTATGTTTCTATGTCAGTGATGCTCAGTGATGCTTTACATGCCACAGACCCCCCCACCCGTCCCAGCCAGGGACCCTCCAGAAGCAAAATTGGAGTTACAAATGTTCGCTTAAAAAATACATTAAGTAGCCTATATTCAAAGATTTGCATACATTTTCACGACTTTTCAAAAGTAGCAGATCTACAAGCTCACAGCGCGGCACTGGTGCTGCACTGTGAGCTTGTAGATCTGCTACTTTTGAAAAGTATATAGTAACTATTTTCAATAGCTAAAGTATAAAATAATTAAGGACCATCCACCTTGGGCCCTAGTAACTCAGTTCCCCCCCTTGTGACGCCCCTGTCTGTGACTCTCTTGCCCTGTCGGCGCCCTCTCTATCTCTCCTCTCTATCATTCTGCACCCACTCAGTCTGTCTATCTCTCCCTCTCTCTTTCTTTCTTTCTTTCTGTGTCCTCTAACTTCCTCTCCTCTCGCAGCTCGCTCTCCTCTCCCTCCATCCCAGGCCCGTCTTTCTATTTCTCTGTCCTTATAAACTGCGCCCCTATAAACCTCTCTTTCAGTCCAATTTCTAAGTGGCCGTATCACTACTGTACTCTGACAGTTAGAAGGCTTGTGTAACTTGAGTAAAAGTATAACAATGCATTTCGATGCGATGCTATGCGATGCGAGAGTGTGGTCTAGAGCCCACTGGTTCCCAAACACTGGGTTGGGACCCAGTGGTGGGTCGCGGACACATTTTTATGGGTCCCTTAATAAAAAAAAATCCCCCTACATTAAGTATTTTTTTTTATTATTATTCCAAAACATTTTAAAAAAACATTCCCAAAAAAAAGCATAATTTTTCATGAATTCAAAACAAATTTCAGTAATTTCATTAAGAAATCAATGAAAAATCAAAGAAAATCGATAAATGATAGAACACAAAAGTTGAAGAAGTAGTTAAAATAGCCGATCTGCTGTTTTCACTATGTTTGGGTCCCAGGCAAACGTCTAATCCAGGGGTCTTCAACGTTTTCAGGCCAAGGACCCCTTAGTTGAGAGAGAGATGAAGCAGGGACCCCCACAACCTGTTCATATATTCCATATTGTTTGACAGCACAATCATCACTGTATTTTGGATTTATGTCAATTTGTGTTTTCATATATTTAACCACTTGAACTGTCAATACTTAATAAACTTGACCTTTCACTCTGTACTTTGTCTGCTCTTTTTCCCTCTACACCAACGCTCTTTGACAAGTTCTCTGAATATATATTTTGTATATACTTATTACTCTTACTTAAGTACATTTCCAAGGCCAAATATTCTGCTTTTACTCAAGTGGAGGTTATCAAAGCAGAATTGAACCTGGCTTCTGCATGACACTCGACCCCCTTTTATTCCTTCCTTTTACGCTTTAATTGTATGCAAAAGAAATTCACATGATGATAATCTAATAGTGATCATACTAGTCAAGGTTTCGTTATTGTTATATCTAATTTAGGGGTTGGGTACTCTGTCCATCTCTGAACTGACCAACCGGGATGGTTTACCAGGCTGGTGACCTCCCCCTTCCACTTGCCCCTGGAGCCTGTATATTTCTCCATATTTCAATGTATTAAAATGTATATACAATACCGCAGGCTCTCCAACAAGCATTATATTATATGGCATTATGGTAATATAATGCTAGTTGGATGCCTGTAGTCAGGGACGTGCTGGCCATTGGGAAAAGCGGGACAACTCCCGAACGGCCAGTTCATTCCCGGCCGGTCCAGGCCGGCCATTAGGAAAACATGTCACTGTTTGCACAAAAGTAAAATTAAACTGTTTGCACAAAAGTAGTGAAAACAGCAGATCTACAAGCACACTTTGTAGATCGGCTGTTTTCACTAGTTTAAATCATTTTTAAAATGATAAAAATACAAAACAAACGGTTTTGGACATACAAGGTTTCCACCTGACAACGACGAAATATAACTCATGTAATTGACCCACACTGGCTTGTCACTTTGTCACAAATATTTGAGTAGCAGCAGCACTATAGAGAGAGAGATCTCTCTCTATAACGCGCAATGAGGGCCTCTCCAACTCTTTTTCCCGGGCTGAATCAGGGGCCCAGCACGTCTCCCTGCCTGTAGTATTTGCCATATGGCCGAGGAGCACGGAGGCAGTCAGCCTTCATTATTCTGTAGGCAGTGCTGGAAAACGGTCGTTACGTTCCATAAGCTGTCTGTCAACGATCCAATTCCACAATGAATGCAAATCCAAGTCAGCCCTAATGGGCGCAACGCGCCTGCAGATCCTTCCTGCCCCGTGCACACCGCAGCGTTAGCGGCTAAACAAGCATTAATGTTTCATATTTTTACACTAGCTATAGTCTCACTTGATGCACATTGTATCGACCATAAACAGGGGCGTCGCACCAAATTCACTGTGGGGCCCCCTGTGCTTTAAAGGACAACTTTGTTTTTTTTACAACAAGGGTTCATATTTTAGATTAAAATAATATAAAGATGAGATATAAAAGATGAGACTTAAAATGTTTTCATTTACTCCTTTCTATCGTTTTAGAGATTTTAATTATTTTGATTTCAGTGGCTGGGGGCATGCATACAAGTGGCTAAATATGTCTTTTTACACAGTATAAGCCCATTCCCAAGATGCACTGCAATCTTTCATGGGCAGATGTGACTTCTGGGGTTACTGTAAATAGCAATAAAGAAATTGCAGGCTTATTGTGTCTAAAAATACATATTTAGCCACTTGTACACATGCCCCCATGCGTACGCATGCCCCCACGTTTTAGCGCGCTAAACGTGTTAAAACGATAGAACGATAGAATCTAAAATATGAACCCTTGTTGTAAAAAAACAAAGTTGTCCTTTAATAATTGAAAACTAGCAGATATACAAGCTCACAGCGCGGCACCGAGTGCTTGTAGATCTGCTATTTTTTTTTTATCATGACATTTTGTGCAAGTCTTTGAAGGTTTTTTGAAAAACCTATGTTTCTATATTGTATGTCAGTGATGCTCAAACTTTTTCATGTGAAGGACCCACAAAATGATATGTATTTGGCCACGGACACCCATCTCAAAATATTTCGTTCCAGGGACCCCCCAGAAGCAAAATTTGAGTCACAAATGTTCCCTCTAAGGCCCAAATATAGAAATACTTGAAATAAAAAATTGAAAAAAATCAGATGGTGTTGTAGGAGTCCTAATAAGAGGAAAATGTAATGTTTTTTTTCAAAAGAATGTTTTTGTAAAGTTTTATAGCCATAAATCATAAATCATACTCTAATTTACATATGGGGGATATTTTTCACAATAATAACATATGTACATGTTCTAGACATTCTAATGATCACCAAAAAAAATAGTACAGGCATTTTACTTATGTTTTTGTGAGGAATAGCTTCCATGAAAAAGTGAGATGTTCGTCAAAACTCTGGAATGTCAGCGGGTGTGGCGGGCGTGAATGTCAGCCCCTGTGGGGGGTATTTATATGCAAATATTGTGGCCAATGGCATTGTAATTCTAAACAATAGAATCCAATGGTGATGTTTAGGTGGTAGGGGGAGCTAAAATAAAATGATTTAAACCTTTTTTTGGATAAAATACAAACGTTGTAATATTACAACAGTGGGCCTTAGAGGGTTAAAAAAGACATATATTCAAAGATTTGTACACATTTTCACGACTTTTCAAAAAGAGCAGATCTACAAGCTCGCACTGTGAGCTTGTAGATCTGCTATTATTCAATAGCTAAAGTATAAAATAACGAAGGCCCCTCCACCTTGGGCCCTAGTAACTCAGTCCCACTTCCCCCTCCTTGTGACGCCCCTGTGCGCATGTATCGACCATAAAAAAACAACATGTGATTGTTAGGCATGATGGTGTTGTTGTTGTTTTGACACAGGGAGGGAGCATAGGTGGATTATGATACGGTGTGGGCCCCTGAGGCCCCTGAGGCCCCTTACTAGACCTACTGTAGGGAGGTGGGGGGTCCCCAGGTCCCTACAGTCCAGGGGAGGGGTCCGTTTTCACAGCAAGGATCCCTTACTAGCTGAGAGGGAGATAAAGCAGGGACTCCCCGTTACATATTGTATCAAATTGTGATTTTCATCGACTTGTTTGACAGCACAGTCATTGTGACCGTCAGGTCGCAAGTTACTATGAAAAGCTCTACCGGCTCTCCGTCCGTCTGTCTGTCTGTCCGTCACGTCACACTTTTGCCCCTACTCTTATCTCTGCCACCGTTGGCCCTATCGATGCCAAACTTTGCACACACACTCCTTGGATGGCAACTCACAACCTCTGCCCCTGATTTCTCATATGGTCCTCTTTGCCAATCGGTGCCATGGCATTGGTCCGAAGGTTCATTAGTCCGAAGTTTCATTAGTCCGAATTTGTTAAGAATACTATGCCTAACTCTAACCCTAACCTTAACCTCAGTAAACCTAACTAAATTCGGACTAATGAACCTTCGGACGAATGAACCTTCAGACTTTATGGGCAGTCCCTGCCAATTTTTGCAAAACACATTTTTGGACACTGCTCCTACATATTTTGGCCTAAAATCACACAAAGCATGTATCAAGTATGGATACACTTGTCTGGTGCTCATTCTGGCTCAAATGCCTTATATTTACTGTATACACGCTAGTTGCCGTGCACCAAAAATACCTCTCCAAAGCCTGGTGTACTTGGCTATTTCCGGCGCACCACTCTCTCCCACTCACATCCAAGTTATAAACTGCGGGCTTGTAAGAACTCTTTCCTTCAGTTTACCAGCCTTCTCCACTATATCTCAGTGCCAGGACTGGCCTGGCCTGCGTGCAATGCATGGCCCACTTACAGAGTGTAAAATAGATCCCGGACACCCAGCCAAATGTATCTGTGAGCGTCAGGGGTGTCACACCAAATTCTGGGCCCTGGGTACAAGGATTCACTGTGGGGCCCCCCCATGAATGTTCTTCATAGGGGGAGGGGGTTTAACCCATTTAGACTGGGAACGCGTTATTACGCATTGTTTTGTGCTTTAACTATTTGAGAAATAGCAGATATACGAGCATTTTTGCAAGTCTTTGAATATTTACAGTCCTTCTAAGGTTTGTGTGAAGGACCCCCAAAATGATTATGTATTTGGCCGCGGACCCCCATCTCAAAATATTTAGTTCCAGGGACCCCCCCAGAAGAAATTTTGGACCCCCCCCCCCCCCCCCCCCCCCCCCCCAAAAAAAAAAATTTGAGTTACAAATGTTTGCTTAAAAAATACATAGGCTACATTCAAAGATTTGCGCATATTTTCATGGCTTCTCAAAAAATAGCAGATCTCCAAGCTCTAAGCACTCGGTGCCGCGCTGTGAGCTTGTATATCTGCTGTTTTTCAATAGTTAAAGCAAAAAATAATGAGTTAAAGCAAAAAATAATGAAGGTCCCTCCACCTTGGGCCCTAGTAACTCAGTCCCACTCCCCTCCCCCCCCCCCCTTGTGACGCCCCTGGTGTGTGTGCTTTTGCATCTATTTGTGCCTTTGTGTCTAAAAGTCCAAGCCTGCCAACTGTAGGCGGTGCTGTGCTATCTGAAAGGTCACTGATTGGCTATAACCAACTACCAGCCCACTTGCTTTCCAGGCTTTTGGGACCGAGCCAATCACACTATCTTGTCTTGGGCTTCCGTCCAGAAAGCAATACGCCAGAAGAATGGCTGTTTGATCCGACGGTCACACAGAAACACTCTAATGAGGAACCAAGTTCCTCATTTTTTTTTTATTATATCGTCGTTGTCGGGTGAAAACCTTGTATGTCCAAGACCGTTGGTTTTGTATTTATCGTTTTAAAAATGAACTAAACTAGTGAAAACAGCAGATCCACAAGCACACAACGCCTCGCACCGCGAGGCGTTGTGTGCTTGTGGATCGGCTGTTTTCACTACTTTTGTGCGACGGCCTTGTACGATGAAGCAGGGCTTTACTTTGCGAAAGAACATACACATTTGAAACTTGGAGATACGAGGTTTCCACCCGACAACGACGATATAAAAAGAAGCCAAATCGTTGCAGTTTGGCATGGTTTTCTGTTTAATTTATGTATCTATGCTGTGAATAAGGTCATATAATTTAGTTTTATTGTTCATATAATTATATTGTTTTTTAGAGTGGGATCAACAATGACTGCTATCGTTTCGTCTGTTTGTGCAAGACCAAGGACAACAACGTCCTAATTAATTAATTAACACAAAATTAATTGTCTTTTTTATTGTGATATTTCAGCAAATGCATTGTATTTACTTGCATTCTTCTCTTTTTAAACGTAACGTTCAAATAAATACATCGGTCAATCTTTGCTTATCTCTCTGTAAATTTTAAACTGGCTAATAGGGATGTGGAGAATAGGGGTGGGGGGGGGGTATCTTCACCATGCACAGTTTAATTGAGATCAATAGACTTTGACTGTGAAAAGTACCAATAAAGTGTGAGTGAAATGGGGACGGTAACTTCACTGTGAAAGAAATGGGGATGGCATTAAACTTAACTTCACAGAGCTGCAGGAGCTGATGAAAGAAATAAGTCTTCACTCCTCTTGCCTCTCTGGTCTATTTTACACTGCTGCAGTATTCTGTGAGCGAGCTGTTAGTACGTGGTCATTGATCAGTGGACGTTGGAGGATTGTTATAAACATCTCCAACTAATTAAAGGATTACCTTCACCACTTTTCAACCTATCTTCATATAATAGGTCCTCACTGATGTTCATAATAAAATTGCAAAAAATAAGATTCTACTCGGTCCAAGTCTCTTAGGAGAGCTGTGGGAAGTTCAGAAATCCATAGTCTTGTGACATCATCAATGGGGAATCCAAGCTAATAGAAAATGCAGGCTTTTGTTCTCACGATAATAAAAATCTAAAGTATTTTTTCAAAAATATCGTTAAAAAGAAAATCTGTCAAACGATGATGTCACAAAGACTATGGATTTCTGAACTTCCCACGGCTCTCCTAAGAGACTTGGAACGAGTAGCAGTGGCGTCAGTTCAGCAAAAGCTAGGGTATGGCAAAGATGTGAGTCCTCATGGAAAAGAGGCATTACATTTTGTATAACATGGTTCTATTGTGAAAATAGCAGATCTACATGCTCGCGCTGTGAGGCGTTGTGAGCATGTAGATCGGCTATTTTTACAATGTCTGAAAAAAAAAACTTTTTTTCAGTTTTTTCCACAGGTTTCTATGGTTTCTTGGGCTGGATATGGCAGCCTGGAACGGTTGTTCAAGTGCAGCTAAACTTGGCATGTTAGTAAACGTGCCACAATTAACAATAATGCATTGCACCTGTGCAGCTGACCTGCGGAACCTGGGAATATACCATTTTGTCAAGATGGGGAGAATACAAGTGTGGAGAATATAATTATAATACCTTGTTAAAGTGACCATTTTGTTAAATGTTGCATTTGTAGTTATTTTACTGTAATTTAACAACATAATAACCAGCACAGATAGACAAAGAGACATTCATGGATTTATATTTAAAAGTAACTTTTATTTTCCCCCCTGGACCCAGGGTATGGCAGCTGCATACCCCTGCCATACCCAATTGACGCCCCTGCCGAGTAGATTTTATTTTTGCAATTTTATTATGAACATTAGTGAGGACCTATTATATGAAGATAGGTCTTACTGATTTTGTCCAAACATCTCACAAATCGGTACACAGCATCTAGAACAGTCATCAAGACAGATCCGTCTGAGTATTGATATTCCATCCTGATGGCTAAGATTGGCATCTAAACTTCACCGTGGCCTGTTATAGCGCAAACCAGGACAGGAGGCGAATTTTTGGGAAAAATTATGTTTTGTATTACTCCTACAGATGCAACGCATCTGCTATTTTCAAACATTTTGTACTTTTACTTTTGTTACTTTTTGATGCCAATACTTTCATACTTTTTATTCAGGTAAAATTTGAATTCCGGACTTTTACTTAACGTAAATCTACATTGCAGTATTGATACTTTTACTTAAGTAAAGAATGTGAGTACTTTTTCCACCACTGGGTATAAGAAAGAAGAGAATATTCAGGTATGGACACATTTTAACGCCAAAGAAACCTTGTATCTCCGTATTTCCACTTTCAATGTTTTTGTGTCACTTAATACCCTACATCATCATATGAGAGTGTCAAGCAAGTATAGTTAAATAAAATAACCAATCTCCAAGAAGCTTACAACGCGACGCTTTTGGGATGCGTCGCAAGCTTCTAGATCAGCTATTTTCATTATTTTTGACCATTTTCATTCCATTTACTGAAAGGTTTTGGACACAGCCGCGACGATGTGGAGCAAACACATTGCCTCACCTTTCAGCTGGGAATTATGGGAAACGTGTGAAACTCTCACAGAACAAAGAAGAGGACCTTTCGAGGCTGTTTTCTCAGCTCTCTGTATCTCCGGAAGACATCACTCTATAAGCCATATATCCAAAACCGGCGGGAGAAACCGCACAGCAAATGTGTCTTTTTTTTAAGCAATATATGATTCCACGCTTTCAAATGAAATGAAAGACTAAAATGCGGTGAAAAAAAAATCAAATTCAGTCACATGTGTTGTATATGGGCTTCAGCAGAGAAGAACAGGGATATGGCTGGTATGGTGAGAGTTAAGAAGAGAGTAAATAGTACTAAATAAGTGATGGAGTCTGGGGCTAAACTCAGGACACTCCTGGGAGATCCGGGACAGCTAGATGTACATAAGATAAAAATGAAAACACAGTTATTATGCAAGTAGGACTCTTTGGGACTTTGTTCCGCCGGTACCAAACTTCAGAATTCCCCGAGGTGTTATATGGACCACATACCGTTGGTCTGGCATGTTTAGCCCATATTGACTTCAACAAATGGTAGCGTGTACTTGACATGACTGCTGACCATTTTTCAAAGCACTATGTGGATGATGGTTTGATTTTCAAGGGAGAGAATGGCTTCCCTTCATTTCAGTACTTTCAGAAAAACGGTGCCAGCCTACTTGGGAACGATGTAAGTCAGGAACAATGAAATCTGTGAAAATACAGCATGCCCCATCCAGTTAACGGTCACATGCTGACCGTATCTTTCTGTCTGTATGGATAACGTTTGTATATTGTGTTGATTGACTCTCCAGCTCTGACATCACGCTCTGACATCACGCTCTGACATCACTACGATGCCATGGGAACCAAATACCTTTGGCCAGATGGCCAATACATGACGTGACCAACTGCTAGAAACCTTGGTGTGGTCCTGGACAGGCAGCTATCATTCAAGGCAAACATTGCATCGGTCACCCGGTTCACACTCTATAACATCCACAGAATCAGACCCCAGGAGTCGGCCCAGCTCCTCATCCAGACATCTGTCATATCAAAACTTGACTATTGTAACTCTCACTGGCCTCGATCCGGCATGTGCACTTAAGCCTCTCCAACTGATCCAAATTGTACTGCTCAGGTGCATGGTCTACCTATGTTTTGTTTTTCTAGATTGATTTTCCTATGCATTTGTTGTATTGCTGTTGATGTACTGACATTCTCTTGCTTATTATATTGATGTATTACCTGCTTTAGTCGCTTTGGATCAAAAGCGTCTGCTAAATGCCTAAATTGTAAATTGTAAATTGAGGTCGCTTTTTGCCCTTAGGTGTCTTACTGGTAAAAGGCCTACCCGTTATACCTATCGTCAGAGTACACGTAGTACCCGTCTGTGTCCCTTCTATGCCCATATACCAGGGGTGCCCACACTTTTTTGACGTGAGATCTACTTTTAAAATGACTAGCTCAACATGATCTACCCATCCAAAATGTTTTAGCTGAGGGCCTGAGCAGGGGGGCTTTGGAATAGCAGCACTGGCGTTACATTTTAGACAAACACACTTACTGTAAGGGGGAAATAAATGGGAAATACTCTTCATCCCATTCTGTATGGAAGTGGTACAGTAGGTTTTGGGGTTCTTTGTAATGCTACTGACTCTTGAACAAAGCATTGCATTGGAGGTTTGCCTACTTTAGAAGCCATGAAGGGAGCTAACAGGCCCTTCTATTTTTTATTTTTTTTAAACAATATGTTTATTTTCTTTTTTTTTTCCTTTTTAGAGAGACATATTTCTTGATGTCATATTGACATATTCTTTTTATATTTTAATTATATGTTTTAGAGGCTTGTCATGTGGTGTACCTGCACACCCTTGGTGATCTACTGGTAGATCATGATCTACCTTTTGGGCACCCCTGGCATATACTGTATAGATATCTCTGTACCTGTCTGTCTGTCTGTCTGTCTGTCTGTCTGTCTGTCTGTCTGTCTGTCTGTCTGTCTGTCTGTCTGTCTGCCTTTGTCCCTTGTATGGCCTTTTGGAGATCCCTGCTACTCGCTATGATGGCAACGGCGACTAGATGTGAGGGCGGCAAAACCTCTGGTTAAATACATACGTGTAGGAACCGAACATATGTTCCAGTGTTCTTCTCATCCATTTTGTTTTGGCCAGGGGCATAAACCAGCCTAGAAAAAACAACAACAACAAAAAAGACTATGACAGTGCAAGTGCATTAACAGTGACATGCCTACTGGCGCACATACCAACCCCATAGATAGCGAGTTCATGCCAAGTACAGTACATACCCGCTCAGTAGGAAGTCCCAATGAATTGGAGTGTGCGTGTGAGTGCGTGTGTGCGTGGGTGTGTGTGTGTGTGTGTGTCTGTTCGCACGGAGCATGAAGACAGATAAGTCCTCTTTACATAACATATTGTCTGTGTCGGGTAGAAACCTCATATCGTCGTTGTCGGCTGGAGACCTTGTATGTCCAAAACCGTTTGTTTTGTATTTATCATTTTAAAAATGATTTAAACTAGTGAAAACAGCCGATCTACAAGCACACAAGAGGCGTTGTGTGCTTGTAGATCAGCTGTTTTCACTACTTTTGTGCGATGGCCGTGTATGTTGAAGCAGGGCTTTATTTTGCGAAAGAACATACAAATGTGAAACTTGGAGATTCGTGGTTCTGCCTGACAGTGACGATATGTTACTGTTACTTTTCAGTGTCCGAATAAATAAAATATAGCTAAAGTTGCAGACCTAACAAGGCCAAAACGTTTTGAGCTTCAACAATGGAATGATGTTAGCCTCGTAAACCGAATGTGTTTTCCCGGAAGAGGGCCGTTTACGAGGCTAGAATGATGTATGTATGAGAGAGAGACACAACGAGGCAGAGAGAGAGAGAGAGAGAGAGAGAGAGAGAGAGAGAGAGAGAGAGAGAGAGAGAGAGAGAGAGAGAGAGAGCTACAGAGAGCTACAGAGAGAGAGAGAGAGAGAGAGAGAGTTGCTGCTGTGAAGAGACGCTAGCTGCCACATCCAATACAAGATGTATTTTATGCCACGAGACAAAAAGCACAGGAGAGAAAAACAATTATTTATGTGTGCTCTGTGTTCTGACTGAGAAATATGACAGGAGGAACACAGAAATAGAATGTGTGTGTGCGTGCGTGCATGTGTGTCTATGTGTGTGCGTGTGTGCGTGCGCGCGCGTGTGCGTGCGCGTGCGTGTGCGTGTTTTGCTTTTGATCCCTTTTTCTCCCCAATGTAGTAATTCATTATTCTAATCAATCCCCCCCAGTTGGCAGTTGTCCTGCTGGTGTATCCTATTCTGACTCACCTACCAATGAGGAGCCCCAACCCGGAGGATGTAGGCCTACGCAGGGGTCTTCAACGTTTTCAGGCCGGGGACCCCCAAACTGATGGGGAGATGGAGCAGGGACCCCCTACCACCTCGTAGGGTGGGGGGGTCGGGGCTACGACATATTTTTTATTTTAAACATGTACAAGTTACAGCGAGCAGGGTGGGCCGTACCACTACCATTTCTAAACATACTACTTATTAACTGAGAACCAATGTCAATAATATCGACAATCTGTCAATTGCATAGTAATCATGTATTCAAGCTATTCAAAATGGATAGAATCATGATTTATTTTTTATTTTTTTTACATAAATGTGAAAAAAAAAAACATTTTTTGAATTTTTTTTTCTTTTCTTCTTCTTTTAAGCAATAATTTCACGGACCCCCTGCAGTACCTCCGCGGACCCCCTAGGGGTCGCGGACCCCCTGTTGAAGACCCCTGATTTCGTCCTACTCCTCTCGTCCGACACTCCCCGCTGCAGGTGCAAACTGGTGAAATGCTAACCTGCCGACGCTGGTGAATGCTAACCTGGTGAATGTTAAACTGGTTGGACCAACGGTGCTTAACCCAGTTGCTTTTTTGATACACTCGGACTGAAAGACCTGCAAGAAATACTCTCCCATTCCATTCCACCCTTTCATTCCTCCCCCACTTATGAACCAGATCAGCAAAAGCTGCCTTTTTTTTACCTCAGGAATATCGCCTGCATCCGGCCATTATCATTCACGCATTCATGACATCCCAGCTTGATTACTGCAACACTATTGGTCTTTACACACCAGGGGGGAATAGGCTAGGCCGCTAGGGTGACCATATTTTCAGCCGCTCAAACCGGGACGTGAACCACTGTTGCCTAAAACCGGGACCCTCAAAGCAATGTGCACGTTACTGCACACGCGCGTGCCCATTCTCTACGCACCGCAGGGTTGCATACAGGCAGTGAGTGATTGACAAACATCCTCAGCATTGAATTCAGACACACAATGTATTTGTTCATGTTTTCTGATTGGTTAGGTGAGCATGTTTTCATGAAGAGAACATGATAAATGTCTATGCAACCGCTGAAAACAGCTAGTCTACTATTATTTTAATTCGGCCGAAAACCGGGATAATTTTCTAGTGGATGTTGAAAACCGGGACATATTAGTGTTTTAGAGATATTTGTAGGGACAACGGGACACGCAACTTGAAAACGGGACAGTCCCGGCCAAACCGGGACGTCTGGTCACCCTAGAATAGGCAGTCATCAACGTTTGGAATGGAATATGACAAATCTGACGCCTTTATCACGTGACTCCAGAGATGCCGTGTAGCAATTAACACTTTCCAAGCCACGGGGAGCCCCTTAATATTAAAACCGTACTATATCGGACTTCCTAGGGGGGGGGGGGGGGGGGGGGGTCTCAGCCGCTCGTCTTTTCCCGTACTTTCCCGTATTTATCGAAATAAATGATTTTCATCTGAAAATCGGTGATCGTCTAACCTTCCCTAGTCACCACTCGTGCATCGATAGCTCATGGCTGGTCTGACATGAAGCAGAAGTGATGTCATGGCCCTTTCCTTCTCCAAGGCACCTTCCCCCATTCGGTTACTGTCTGTACACGAGTGCTTCTACTGCAGCCGTGCTGGGGGCTATGCTAGCGAAACTTTTCAGTTCTACTCTTGAGTCACACGTGGATTATTTGAGGGGACATTTACGTGAACGGATCGCGCACGCGAAACGCACGGGGACATGATGCGTCAGCCGAATCTCCCACTCTAAGCCAATGCAGATTGAGTTTTTCACTGGGAACTGGGGTGAGTATACAACGGGGGATCGCGGTATGGTAATGGGGGATGAAGACCACGTGATATAGCGCTGGATGTCTGGTAAAATGAATGCGGTTCAGATCATAATATAATAATAGAAATTTCACGGCTAATCAACCATTCTATTTCGGACGGCAAAGAGTTAACAGTATATGCATTTTGGACAAAATCTGTATAGGAATGTCAGCAAAAAGGGTATTTTGAAGTCAAATGCAAACATGAAGTAAAGTGTAAAACAAGCTTGTCGTTGCTGCAGTGTGGATAAACCCAGAATACTTAATGAATGCACAGATGACGTGCGGAGCGTGGAAAGTGCGGTTATGCACGCCACATAAAACGCAATTCCACCTCTATTTTTCACAGGGGCAAGTCTCCCAGCGCACACACACAGCTAGAGCTGTGTCTGAGTAGGGATCTCTTATTGGTAAATTGCAGGCGAGTTATTATTGCTGCTTAGGGAACACATCAAATGCTTTGATGACTTCAATTTCCAAAATGGGATTTTTCATCATGGGACAGACAGCCTTGTAAAATAGCTATTAAAACATTTAGGCCCAGAATTATTGAATGCTTTAACTATTGAAAAATAGCAGATATACAAGCTCACAGCGCGGCTACGAGTGCCGCGCTGCGAGCTTGTAGATCTGCTATTTTTTGAAAAAAATCGTGAAAATGTGTGCAATTTTTTTGAATATATGTATTTTTAAAGCGAACGTTTGTAACTCAAATTTTGCTTTTGGGGGTCCCTGGAACGAAATGTTTTGAAATGGAAGTCTGTGGCCAAATACATTTCATTTTGGGGGTCCTTCACATGTGAACCACTGATTTAGAAGAAGGATTTAGAAGACATTTACAGAATCGGGTCAAAAAAGACTTTTTCAAAAATAGCAGATCTACAAGCTCGCAGCGCGGCACTCGGTGCCGCGCTGTGAGCTTGTAGATCTGCTATTTTTTAATAGTTAAAGCATAACACAATGGTTAAAGTAATAATGCGTAATAATGCGTTCCAGGTCCTAAGGCATTAATGGAGCGCTGTTGCAGAAATGCCTGCGCGGCCTTGGTAATCAATGTTTCTTTCAGGGCCTTAATGGTTCCGTTATATCCAATCAGCTTGGTTTATCAGCATCGTGTCGCCGAATTAATGACAAATCTAGGTCATTTAATCTTTATTTATATGCGTCTATGTTTTAACCCTGTGAACCCTGTATACTTCGTCCCGGTGGAAGAATCTTTAAAGGTTATTGTTATTAGTCTGGTTGCAACCAGACTATATTACTGTAGTACATGTCCGACTTTATTCCATCCATCCGTCTTTCTATCTTTCATTCCCCTCATAGATAAACTTGATTTTTCCGCACTACTCCTCCCACAGTTTTGGCAGCACGCACTTGGGCCATACAGTATGTAAAATCGATTCCTTGCATTTTGCGAGATACGTTATATATAGTAGTTTAATTTATTTATTTGTGAATACATTTTCTCCATAATGAAAAAATAAACTTTTCCCAAATATGGAGATGACTGACATCATAATTATGTCTTTTTTTATGGCTCTAGCAGTGATTCTCAACCATTTTAATTTCAAGGACCCCCAGTTTGACACGCATCAGGCTATAAGCTACGGACCCCCATTTAATGGCATTTCTATATCTCTGGGACTACACTCTGTCCTAACATGATATTTTAAAAAAGTTAACATTTATCTTTAGAATACAGACTAGGAGAGTGTACAAATGGATTAATGGAACCAAATGGACACACTGAGTTAGTTAGAACCCCATAAGGGTCCATTTGGTTCCTAACTATCATTTAACTGGGGACCCCCTGGAACTCCCTCAAGGGTCGCCGGACCCCAATTTGAGAACCAATGCCCTGAATAGTAATGTTATAATAGATAATGGTTGTTGTAAGCAGTTTTAACTCATACAGTGCCGCCGGACACAAGGGGCGCTAGAGTGCCAGAAATTTCTCTATAGACCTTCGCTCTAGCTTCCGTCGACACTGTCCCAAGTGCCTTGGGATTTCACTCCAGCCAATGCTATGGGTGACGAGAGGAGGAAGCTAGCTGACACGTAGCCAAAATGCTAACCCATTTAGAAGCCCGATCTAAAGCTATTTCAGTCGCAAAACATTTTTTCTTTGGGTCTGGGAACACAATCCGGAGAAAATCCTGTCTAAAGATGTGATTTATTATTGGAGTGGGCGGCGCGATGCGGCCGTTAGCGCGACTACAGCCCGTGTATGGCCGAGTGTTGGCCTGGACCATGGATGGACGTTTAGACCGGGGCTTCGTTGAGGCCTCCGATTAAATAATTCATTTTATTAAATATCCCGAACTAGTTCGGGATAGGCACCCTGAAATACGTCGCGCCGCCGACAGTATATATTGAGGTTTTTTTGGGGGGCTCTAAACTTTATTTTAAACCATTTTCAATGGAATAAATCGTCGGACCATCTAGCGTCTCTCGTTGGCTAGCGCTGGACGAGCAGGGACCACCCATGTTGCTCCAAGCAGCTCTGGGTAACTAAAATAGCAAATAAAATATTGTATTGGATTGAAATAAAGCCGAACTTGTTCGGGATAGGCACTAAGAGGGTTAAGAAGAATCAATTTGAGGGTGTGTCTTGTACCACTTTAAGTCTTATCTTCATTGCTGCTACAACTTAATATTTAATCATTCATGCATCAAGATGTGGTTTCTTTGTGTCTTTGTTTCTGAAGTTATACTAACAGAGTTCTGAAGAACTCAACCCGTTTGGAACAGCATAGGAAAGCAGAGAGAGAGAGTGAGTCAGTGTTAAACGAAGGCACAAAGACCAGAGTAAACTCTGTGCGTAATGAACAGATGCTCTTATCAAGAGCGACTGACAAAGGACAAGGTCAGAGTAAATGGCCTGAACCGCAGTCAACCGACGTCCGACAACAGGGGAAAGCACTGCCTTGAAGTAAATGGAGTGCTAAGAAAAACATCAGAGTTTTCTTTTTTCCGCCCATTCACGTTCCAGTGGAGCCGAAGGTTGAATGAACTTACAGTAGTTTCATCTCTTTATTTATTTATTTATTTATTTTTGCTCTTTCAGATTCGGTTGTTCCAGTTGTAATTGAATCGTCTCTTTGCCCGAGGTCAAAACAACAGCAGAGAATCCACTCAAAGAATGCAAACACTTTAGTTTTTTTTTTTTATGTCTAATGTAATTGGAATGTACAAAGTCACTGTGGTCAGTGCACGCACACACACGCACACACGCGCACACGCGCACACGCACCTGTTAAAACACTTTAGGTGCCTTTTATTTTGTAGTGGTCCCGACTGTAGTTTGCCTCGATTTCCTCCCATAGACATGCTCTTTTATTTTTTAGAGCCAGATTCAAAAAGTACACGTTCCGTGCCACTTCCCACATTTCAACTATAACCTGGATGTTGTTATGCTTCACTCTATATGCTCTATGTTATTGTCTTGCTAGATTTTGTTTGCAAAAAATGCGGTTCTGGGCATTTCTTTTTTAGATAAAGCAGCTTTTTTGCAGCACAATGAATGGATCTCTAAGGGAACGGATCCGGAAGTCTCCTTTCACCAGCGGACACTCCTGACGGTGCGGTAACGTTTTATAATGTAACTAACAATGTTATACTGTATATGTGCTGAATATATTCGGGAATGGCCGATCCGTGTGTCGCTCCGATCCGGTCTTTTGGGTCTCGACCTGGAACGTTTGGGAACCACTGGTCTACAAGTAACATTATTGCTCCTATCGAACACCTTCTGCAGTGGCAGACAGTGTGTGGGTATATTTCATCATTGATCTCATGCCTGTACTGTCTGTCGCCCCCACGCACACACCCGTTTTTAAAAATAGCAGATATACAAGCTCACAGCGCGGCAAAGAATATATCTTTTTAAAAGCTTTTGTAACTCAAATATTTGCTTCTGGTGGGTCCCTGGAACAACATATTTTCGGATGGGGATCCACGGCCAAATACATGTAATTTTGGGGGTCCTTGACATGAAAAGGTTTGAGAACCACTGATTTAGAAGAAGGTATTTAGAAAACATTTATAGAATCTGGTCAAAAGTATTCAAAGACTTAATGCGATGTGAGCTTGTATATCTGCTATTTTTTAATAGTTAAAGCATAAAATAATGGTTAAAGTGTTAAAATCTAAAGTGACACAGATTTGCGTTCCGGCTGTGCAGAAGTAATTTTTTCCCACTAGAATCCATGAACAGCAACAGGACACTTTTGGCCATAAACGAGGTTTCCAGCATGCAGACAGCGGCGGTGCTGTGTGTGAAAGTGGAGCTAATCAGCTGTCTAATCGTCTGTCACTTCCTGTATTCATCACCAGTCACCACACATATGGTCCAGCTTTGATCAGGAGACTGCGTGCGTGCGCGCGCGCGCACGTGTGTGTGTGTGTGTGTGTGTGTGTGTGTGTGTGTGTGTGTGTGTGTGTGTGTGTGTGTGTGTGTGTGTGTGTGTGTGTGTGTGTGTGTGTGTGTGTGTGTGTGTGTGTGTGTGTGTGTGTGCGCGCGTTTTCCTGTGTGCATGCATGCACAAGTGTTTGTATTAATATACTTTTGAGGACCAAGCGTCTCCACAAGTAAAGTTGTTAATAAATATTTTTACTTAGACATATTATGTTTACAATTAGAAATATTTGTGTATGTGGTGCGTGTATGTGCCTGTATACAGTGTGCATGTGTGTGTGTGTGTGTGTGGGTGCGTGTGTGCGCACACACAGATATAAATGTGGTCTCTCATTTTATCAGTGTCATAGCTGGTACTTTGCATTATATTGCACACGCTTATCTACCTAACACGCTCTAGACACGCTCTAACACTGGCAGACTCTTTCATGTAATCAGCAGGGTGGCCTATAACCCTCACGGCTGAAACTCTCTTCATTACATTTCCTGGATGTTTCTCTCAGTAAATGCTTTGTTAAATCCTGGTGGAGGAAAATAATGCTCATTTTGTTTGCCCGAGGACCAAACAGTTCATCCATTCATTCATTCATTCATTCATTCATTCATTCATTCATTCGTTCGTTCATTTATTATTTCATTCATTCATTCATTCATTCATTCATTCATCCATTCTTTCATTCATTCATTCATTCATCCATTCTTTCATTCATTCATTCATTCATTCATTCATTCATTCATTCATTCATTCGTTCGTTCGTCCATTCATTCATTCATTCATTCATTCATTCATTCATTCATTCATCCATTCATTTATTATTTCATTCATTCATTCATTCATTCATTCATTCATTCATTTATTATTTCATTCATTCATTCATTCATTCATTCATTCATTCATTCATTAGTTCATTCATTCATTCATTCATTCATTCATTTATTATTTCATTCAATCATTCATTCATTCATTCATTCATTCATTCATTAGTTCATTCATTCATTCATTCATTCATTTATTATTTCATTCATTCATCCATCCATCCATCCATCCATCCATCCATCCATCCATCCATCCATCCATTCATTCATTCATTCATTCATTCAAGGAAGAACATGATGAGAAATGACTACATTAGAGCAGTGGTTCTCAACCAGTGGTCCGGGGACCACCAGTCATCCTTGAGGAGGTTCCAGGTGGTCCCCAGCTAAATGATGGAGAGTTGGTAACCAAATGTACTCGTATAGATCTTTAGCTCTTGACAGTGTAAAATGTTTTTTTTTACGCTCTCAAGAGTTAAATTATTGTTAAACATCGGCATTACTTGAATTACAAGAAAGGCTACACAACGTTTCATCTGCCCAACATCGATGGTAACGTCGTTGTCCGGTGGAAACCTTGTATGTCCAAGACCGTTCGTTTTGTATTTATCATTTTAAAAATGAACTAAACTAGTGAAAACAGCAGATCTACAAGCACACAACGCCTCGCTGTGCGAGGCGTTGTGTCCTTGTAGATCGGCGGTTTTCACTACTTTTGTGCGACAGCCTTGTATGATGAAGCAGGGCTTTACTTGGTGAAAACAAGTACAAATTTGAAACTTGGAGATACAAGGTTTCTGCCCGACAGTGACGTTAATATAGTCTGTATTCTAAAGATAAATGTTAACTTTTTTTAAATGTCATGTTAGGACAGGCAAAAAACCCCCACTGTAATTCATATAGAGTAAGTACTGGAGAGAGACGTGCGAAATGTATTCATTCATTATTCATTGGCTTGTTCATTCACCAGAATGCTAAAAGCCAGATTATATGGGTTGATTCCTATATTGTGGAGCGACGAAGGCTCCGGATAGATTAACATTTATCTGGGGTTACGGAGGGTTTGCTCAGCTCTCTATAGGGAGACAGAACTTCTCTCTGGAAAACCAGTCGATGGCAAGAAGCCATTTATTTGTTCCATGTTGTTAAGCATGGCACCAAATTCTGGGCCCTGGAACAAGGATTCGCTGCGGGCCCCCCATGAATGTTCTTCATAGGGGGAGGGGGTTACATTTTAACTGGGATCACATTATTACTGATTGTTTTGTGCTTTAACTATTGAAAAATAGCAGATATACAAGCTCACTGCGAGCTTGTAGATCTGCTATTTTTGAAAATAAATTGTGCAAGTCTTTGAATATTTCAAATCCTTCTAAAGGTTTTTTGAAAAACCTATGTTTCTATGTATGACAGTGGTGCTCAAACATGTTCATGTGAAGGACCCCCAAAATGATATGTATTTGTCCACAGACCCCCATCTCAAAATATTTAGTTCCTGGCACCCCCCAGAAGCAAAATTTGAGTTACAAATGTTAAATGTTAAAAAAATACACATATTCAAAGATTTGCACACATTTTCACGACTTTTCAAAAATAGCAGATCTACAAGCTCGCAGCGCGGCACTCGGTGCCGCGCTGTGAGCTTGTATATCTGCTATTTTTCAATAGCTAAAGTATAAAATAATTTCATTACTATTACCGGTGCAGTGTCCATCGTTCCCATTAGTAGGGCAGGAGAGAGGGGTCTACCAGCACCCCAATGAAGCTTTTTCGAAACCTGTTTTTTTTGGACCGTTATGATGTCTAGTTATGATTTCTGCTTGTTGCCGTCGCCAACTAATGTCCCATGGGGTTCATTTTTAACCTTTTCTCACAACTATTCCCGATCTGAACCATACAATGGTCATAACAGAAAATGCCATAACGCTTGATGTAAACAACCTACAGGGACAAATGAACACACTTTTCTATATGATTTTGACCCAGGGAATTCATTAAAGTGGTTATTTGTAACATTTATGCACATCTTGACCCTATTTCAGGACAGAAACGGTGAAGAATAACCCAAAAATGTTCATAACACGTCTATACTTCTCTTTGTACAGATAAATTAAGGTGTATTCTTTTGATACCACAGGTTTTTTAGGACCCTTATGATGTCTAGTTATGATTTCTGCTTGTTGCCGTGGTCAACTAATGTCCCATGGGGTTCATTTTTAACCTTTTCTCACATATCCCCAATTAGTGTGGGGATTTAGGGGAGCAAATGCTAATTTCGTGCAATTTTGACTTAAAGCGCGAAATTTTGCACAGATGTAGCCCAGGGCTTGCTCTAATGATTTAGCTAGGGCGCCCGAGTCTGCGACCTTCGGGGTCGCCACAGCGGTCAAATCAAGTTGGGCTTCCATTGACTTTCTATACAGGAGGAAAATACCCAGAAAAAGATTTTTGTTCTGGGTATTTAAGGAGGATCTGAGGGGTCTAACTAGGGATTTGTCATGATGCTGAATCCATTGCAGGCATTTGTTTTGCACAAAAAACATTCTGTGGGCTAGAAATGGCCTTAGAAAACAATACACGTATGGGTGAGTATTCATGTTAGTCGGAGGCCTTAGGGTTTTTTTTTCTCGTGCTAATCAGTCTAAAAGTTCAAGATTTTGCACAGATGTAGCTCAGGGCATGCTCTAATGATTTAACTAGGGCGCCCGAGTCTGCGACATTCGGGGTTGCCACAGTGGCCAAATCAAGTTGGGCTCCCATCGACTTTAGTGATGAAAAGTGATGAGTCATCACTTTTCAGAGTTGTGTGGGTGCTGTGGCGACCCCGAAGGTCGCAGACTCGGGCGCCCTAGCTAAATCATTAGAACATGCCCTGAGCTACATCTGTGCAAAATTTTGAACTTTTAGACTGATTAGCACAAGAAAAAAAAACCCTAAGGCCTCCGACTAACATGAATACTCACCCATACGTGTATTGTTTTCTGAGGCCATTTCTAGCCCACAGAATGTTTTTTGTGCAAAACAAATGCCTGCAATGGATTCAGCATCATGACAAACCCCTAGTTAGACCCCTCAGATCCTCCTTAAATACCCAGAAAAAAAATCTTTTTCTGGGTATTTTCCTCCTGTATAGAAAGTCAATGTAGCCCAACTTGATTTGACCGCTGTGACGACCCCGAAGGTCGCAGACTCGGGCGCCCTAGCTAAATCATTAGAGCAAGCCCTGGGCTACATCTGTGCAAAATTTCGCGCTTTAAGTCAAAATTGCACGAAATTAGCATTTGCTCCCCTAAATCCCCACACTAATTGGGGATATGTGAGAAAAGGTTAAAAATGAACCCCATGGGACATTAGTTGACCACGGCAACAAGCAGAAATCATAACTAGACATCATAAGGGTCCTAAAAAACCTGTGGTATCAAAAGAATACACCTTAATTTATCTGTACAAAGAGAAGTATAGACGTGTTATGAACATTTTTGGGTTATTCTTCACCGTTTCTGTCCTGAAATAGGGTCAAGATGTGCATAAATGTTAAAAATAACCACTTTAATGAATTCCCTGGGTCAAAATCATATAGAAAAGTGTGTTCATTTGTCCCTGTAGGTTGTTTACATCAAGCGTTATGGCATTTTCTGTTATGACCATTGTATGGTTCAGATCGGGAATAGTTGTGAGAAAAGGTTAAAAATGAACCCCATGGGACATTAGTTGGCGACGGCAACAAGCAGAAATCATAACTAGACATCATAACGGTCCAAAAAAAACAGGTTTCGAAAAAGCTTCATTGGGGTGCTGGTAGACCCCTCTCTCCTGCCCTACTACATGGGCTGGTTGGGGCTGCCTGGGTCAGAGCAGACTGGGTTGGTTCTGGAGAACCACTGGTCCTGTGGATTTCACAGGACTATTTATTTATTTATTCTATCCATTACTCACCCCATGAAGGATGGATATTTGTTTTGTTTTTTGTCGTATTCCTAAGACAATAATTTGATGACCAGCTGTGGTTCCCTGAGACACAAAGAGCCTGCTTTGTTCCCTATGGAGACACAAAGAGCCTGCTTTCTTCCCTATGGAGACACAAAGAGCCTGCTTTCTTCCCTATGGAGACACAAAGAGCCTGCTTTGTTCCCTATGGAGACACAAAGAGCCTGCTTTCTTCCCTATGGAGACACAAAGAGCCTGCTTTCTTCCCTATGGAGACACAAAGAGCCTGCTTTGTTCCCTAGGGAGACACAAAGAGCCTGCTTTGTTCCCTATGGAGACACAAAGAGCCTGCTTTGTTCCCTATGGAGACACAAAGAGCCTGCGTTGTTCCCTATGGAGACAAAGAGCCTGCTTTGTTCCCTATGGAGACACAAAGAGCCTGCTTTGTTCCCTATGGAGACACAAAAAGCCTGCTCTGTTCCCTATGGAGACACAAAGAGCCTGCTCTGTTCCCTATGGAGATACAAAGAGCCTGCTTTGTTCCCTATGGAGACACAAAGAGCCTGCTTTGTTCCCTATGGAGACACAAAGAGCCTGCTTTGTTCCCTATGGAGACACAAAGTGTCTCCTCAAATTATTGGGGTGAGTAATCGATAGAAAAAGAAAAAAGAAATAAGACATTTTGATGGGGAACTATAGGGATATTTCAAATGTTTGGGGTCATTTTAACCTAGACATTTTTTTTTTAATTTGCTTGATTCAGTATTTAGATATTTGATATTCATTATTTAACAGACAGACAGAGATTTCTAGATCGATAACAAGGTTTTGTTTTTATTTGATCAATCTGCTGTCTGTAATTTCCGAACAACTAGTCTGCTTGCTCTGCCTGTGTTCACGATAAGGACGTCAAATATCGTATAAGCTTTATAAACGTATTTAAACCAACATTTCTTGTCAAATAATTGCTTTTATTTCCAAGTTGTCGCCGGGGTTTGTTTTGCGGTCATGACTGAGGGGCTTCTATTTATTTGTTTTTCTGACTGAGTGCACTGACATCATCTTTCAATGCACTGCAAGGTCATTTACTTTGTTAGAAATATGGGGACGGTTCATACATTTTATGGAAGGCAATCCTTTAGGACTGCATTAGATGTTTCTGCACGCTCCTCTGTGTGGAAGACAATTATGACCCTTTGTTTTTAGTTTTCTTTTATGATGTTATCGTGTAGCCTATGTTTTTTAGGTTTTTGTGCTTTATTAGTATTATTTTAATGTGATGTTTGTCTGCTCTATTGTTGTTTGATTGTTTAACACAAGAGCCATCATTATGTTTTATAAATTTGGAAAAATCGCGAAAATCTGCGACTCAAAACCTGCTTCCGGGGGGTCCCCGGAACCAAACATTCTGAGATGGGGGTCCATGGCCAAACGCACGAAAAGGCCCAAGCGCCACTGAAGCAGAAACACAGGCCTTCTCCAAAAAACCCAAAAAGGAGTGAAACATTCAAAGACCCGAACAAATGTCCACGATTTATTGGTCTGTTGTTTAAAAAAAAAAAGAAATTACTTCCTCTGCCACTGTATCTCTTCATCATGCTGCATGTGTGTGTGCGTGCGTGCATGTTCAGATATCCAGTGCACGGTGGGTGTATTGACCATTTTTTCCAAGGGTGTTTCAGTGTTCTATAAGCACTCATTAAAGACTACAAAACACTTCTCAATGACCCAGCCTATCTGCACGCGTGCGTGCGTGTGCGAGCGCCACGAATGAAGTGTTAACGGAGAGAGAAAGCAATTAATCTCTGCTTCCTCTCCAAGTGCCGTGTTCCACCTTTAACCCTTCGTTTCACGCTCTCTTTTCCCTCCCTCCCTCCCCTCCCTCTCCTCCCCTTTGTGTTCCTCTGTGTTTCTCATGTCACTAATTGGACTAAGATCTAAAGTGTAATTAGAACCATTAATAAAAAACCCAGAGAGAAAAGCAGACAGTGACTACATGTTGAATGTGACCATAAAAGCTTTTTTTTCCCTCCTCCACCACTTTAACACATAGGGTGCCCAGGATTATTCAACATTTAATCTGCAAGGTGCCCATGGCAACCCGCCATTTTAGTGTCTTTTGAAGGGCTGGCAAAAAAGTAATTTGAGTAAATGTAATCCGAGTATGTCCTGTTTATTTTCACGATAGCATTTTCTTTCAGCCAGGACAGTTTTCTAACAATCGCGGGCCACAGTGCTTTTGTAATACCTCTAAAATGACAAATTAAACATTGTCCAAATTGTCAAATATATAGAGGCAGAAATTGTGAAAATAGACTATCTACATGCTCACGACGCCTCGCATTGCGAGGCGTTGTGAGCATGAACCATGTTATACCAAATGTAATGTAGCACTGTAATATTGGATCATTCCGTCCTTGACAATAAGCAATCTTACTGTTTGAATGCTCTACAGACGCACACATGGAGCAAAAATAATGATAGAAAAAAATACAAAGGACTTTTTTGACGACTTTTTCGTTAATGCCCTATGAGACACAGACCTAGTAGGGGGGGAAATGGCACCATTACAGTATATCATGAGCATTAGTTAGGACAAATTATATGAGGATGGGTTGGAAGTGGGTGAAGTCATGCTTTAGAGGTTAATAATACATTATGACACCTCTGTCACTGGGGGCCCCCGTCTAACTAAAAGCTCTCTGTCACCCTGGGGGGGGGCAGTCTTACATTATTCTGTCAAGGACAGGGTGACTCTGGTGACAAAGGCCACGCATGCAACTAATATCGGGTGCCAACATGAAAAAAAAAACCTTACACTTACTTTTAAAGAGTCACAGCTTAACAGAAATAATGAAATTATCCACTTGGCTTACATTAGGGCAAATTGAACCTCGTCTGACTAAACTCATTTTCCAATTGACTTGAAAGTGTCTGGAGAGAAGAAAGAAAGAAAGAAAACGTGTCCAATTGTGTTCCCCGCTTCATTTCTCTCACACACAGTGGGATGTTTGTGGCGATGCTAATCTTTTGGAAAATGAGTTTTGTTCACACTGAGGATAAAGGTTAAGAGTGAAGCAACGGTTGTTCTCTCCCGTTGTGCGACGTCGTCGGGAAAGCGGGGACGGTGTCAAGTGAGCCGTGTTTGTCACACAAATCCTTGGGGAGAGGGAGCTTTTGTGACACAAAACATGGCACGAATACAGAAACAAAAAATCCAAAGAGAGAAATATTGTTGCTTATTTCCATTTTCAAACTTTTTGTGTTTTTTCGTAAACGAATGCCCTACTTGATCATACAGCAGGGGTATTCAACTAGATTAGGCAGGGGGCCACAATTGTAAAACCAATTGAAGTCGGCGGCCACAAGTCTGTGACAACAGTAATGAACAAAAATGTTCAAGGTTAACCACTTGACCGTTTGTAGTTCGCTATATGTCTGATAAGACAACAATAGACATGAACGTATGTCCATTAGGCTATGGTAACTTATTCACTTCATGCATTTTGATGTTTTCTGTGCCAGTCCTGAGCACAGGCTTAGATTTTGATATTAAGAAAAGAGGAAGTAGATACAGTATTTTAGTATGTTCTACATGGGTCATTGGCATGGAAGCATCTTTGCGGCAAGAGTATTTGAGGCAGGCTGGCAAGGTGAAGTGTTTACATGTTCGTAAGAATGAAAGGCTTTTGCTTTTATTTTGAGCACCCGATAAGAGCACAAGATGTGTTTGAAGTTAATGATGATGGAGAAGATGAAAGATGGACACACGCCAGGTGAATTGTTTCTTTGGGGCAAATGGACAACATCCACTCAAGATCCAGAAATAGTTTCAAATGGATGGATGAACTGCACTCAGAACTCATCTGTTGAGCTCTTGTATGTTGCCAAGCTACCTAGCACAATGGTGAAGTGAAGCACAATCTATTTTTACATTGGAATATGGAATGTTCTCCAGGGGCCACAAGAAAGCTCTGCTGGTGCAGCATTTGGCCCCAGCGGGCCGCAGTTGAATATCACTGCTATACAGGGTCACCCAAAAGCAGCATACACTATATGCAAGCTGGAAGCGTGGCCGGCAGGCTATGGAGAGAAGGCGAGATCGACTGGGACGCTAAAACCACCGACCGGGACGCTAAAACCACCGACCGGGTCGCTAAATCCACCGACTGGGGCGCTAAATCCACCGACCGGGACGCTAAATCCACCGACCGGGTAGGTAAATCCACCGACAGGTGGTCGCTTATCCACCGACCACCGGGCTACTAACCCTAACCCTAACCCTAAACCTAACCTCAGTAACCTTACCTCAGTAGGCTAACCTGCCGACGCAACCTCCCGACCGGGTCGCAAAATCACCGACCGCGCCGCTAAAGCGAGTGACCGGGTCGCTAAATCGACCGACTGGGGCGCAAAATCATCCGACCGGGTCACTAGATGTACCAACCGGGTCGCTAAATCTACCGACCTAGAACTGCAGGCAGGTCGGTAGATTTAGCGACCGGGTCGGTCGATTTAGCGGCGCGGTCGGTGATTTAGCGACCCGGTCGCTCGATTTAGCGACCCGGTCGCTGAAAACTACCGACCACGTTGCGACCCGGTTGTAGGTCACTAAATGATCTCGCTCTTACTGATGAGTCGAATAACCCAGGGTTTCCCAAAGCGCCGTGGCACCCTAGGGTGCCGTGATGCCAGTCCAGGGGTGCCTCTATAATATTTGGAATCGATCAATATCACTTCAGTAAGTACGTATAACCACTTGACTCTCTATTATGCTTAGTAAAACAGACCTGATTTGCACTGTACTTGATGAGTTATTTTTCCACCTAGGTCGTCCTCAGACGAGCCACAGTCATCGCTTCCAGTCATCCCCGTTCTCCATACATCCGGCCAGATCGTTGGTGCTACTTTATGCTCCTGCGTCATTCTTGAGTACAGCCCTGTATGTTATTGTGGGACGTCCTCGTGACCGGTGCCCATGTGTTGGTTCCCACTGCACCAGTTTGCTGGCTGTCATGCAGCTCCTGGTGTCTTTGGCAGTGTCCTGCTATAGTCTCATTCTCCTGGCTGCTATTTTATCGCTCTCACCCTTGGTATTCCCTCATACACGATCTTGTTGGTAACAATAATATAATGGGCTAGGGCAAGGGTCTTCAACAGGGGGTCTGGGACCTATGAGTTACAGCAGGGTGTCCAAATTCTGAAAAATAGCAGATCTACAAGCTCACAACGTCTCGCAGTAGAACGGCTATTTCTGGCAAAGAGGTTTGGTGTAGAGGGGGTAAGTACAGAGTGAAAGGTCGAGTTTATTAAGTATTGACGGTTCATGTGGTTAAATATCTGAAAACACATATTGACATGAATCCAAAATACACTGATTGTGCTGTCAAACAATGAAACTATATGGAATCTATGAAACAAGGTTGTGGGGGTCCCTGCTTCATCTCTCTCACAATTAAGGGGTCCCTGGCCTGAAAACGTTGAAGACCCCTGGGCTAGAGGCACCAACAAGTGGAAGAGCCAATTGGTGTCTGTGAAATTTAGGGCCCTGAGCACAGACGCTGATTGGTTCTTCCATGCATCCACCCAGTGCTCGGGGCCAGACCGTTCTGCAGTAGACACAAGCCTATAAATGAATGCCCTTCTTCATCATACAAGAGTGATGCATGTTCTGAGCTTTTTTGCTATTTTCGCATATATATATATATATATATTTTTTTTACATAGCCTACAAGGTTTCCACCCAATGGCAACAGTATAGTATAGCTTTGAATTGAATACTTTATCAACAAGTTTGTTGTCAAAGCTAATGCTAAAAGGACAACACAAAATGCCTCAGGGCCCAGGGGGCTTATTTCCATTGTGGTGCATTGTACTCAATTCATTATAAAGGTGTACGTTTAGTGTTTTAGTGTTGGTTGAACATTGGTCCATAAAGGTAGAGTAAGTGATATTGTATGTATTTGGGTTAAAACAAAAAGATTTAAGTTAAACGGTTAACATATTAAATTGTGTCATTGCTAAAGACTCTAGAGTGTTTGTTCAGTAGCAGGAGTCTCCCTGTCTCTCTCCAGTTCTTTAATTAACAGAAAATACATTTTCAGTTATGTGACAGAATGTCAGCCGATCAGGAGAGAAAACCCATTTTATTAGCTTCATCTTTATAGCGTTCCAATTGTGTCTGCTCATTTCTTTGTGTAATCACTTTCAATGTCACAATGTTTAATCTGCATCCTGTTTTAGGTCTCTATAATGTATATCCTGACTGGAAAATGCATTTTCTGATTAATAAAGTGCTGGATAGCAATGAGTTTGTCGAGAATATAGAGGTACTTATTGAAATCGAAGAAAATCACTTTAATTTTAGTTCTTTAAAAAGAAGAAATGTTACTAAATAATAGCTGGGCGGCCACTAGTGTCTGTTGCTGATTATTTTTGAAGCGGTGGAAACCGCTTCCAATGAATGGCTTTGTGTGTATCACGCCCATATATGGTCATTTCAGTCCAGAATGAACAGGCTTTTTCAAAAACAGAATGTCCGTTTAATTACCATATATGGTGATCTCAGTCCAGAATGAACAGGGTTTTTCAAAAACAGAATGTCCGTTACCTTATGTCCATATATGGTCACTCCAGGCCAGAATGAACAGGTTTTTCCTGTCCCGTAGGTGTAAAATATCAGTCCAGAATGAATAGGCTTTTTCAAAAAGCAAAATGTGTGTCCCATGTCCATATATGGTCATTTCAGTTCAGAATGAATAGGCTTTATATGTCCTGTACATCTAGAATATGTGTGCGGTGTCCCTCCCGGTCAGATGAATGGATACTTTGAGGATTGGTCAAGCTTCACATGATAATTTGGCCTTCAGGGTTTATCTGTCTTATTTAAACACTTTATATTTATTTATGTATTTATTTAATTACAAATTCTTATTTTAATGTATGTGTTTTAATCTATTTTATTTTTTTAAACCTATTATACCAACTGTCATACCAGCTCTCCAAATACATTCAGAATAGAAGTTTTATCTGTCCACCGCTTCAATTCGAACCGAGGTTTGATTTTTAATTCATGAACTCCGTTGCGGATGTTTTGATCAATGAAGTCCACAGAGGTGTAGTTATTTGTCCTGCTCAGCACTTCCACCCAACACAGCCCTTCTCCCCCTGACTGCATGCATCTCTTCACTGCCCTGGACCATGAATTAATAATGTCTGATGACCACCATGGGACCAACAATGTCTTCTCCCCGTATCCTCTGGATTTGTTTGTCGGTACAGACGTTTCTAACAGGGCTTGGTATCAGTTTAAGTTGTTGTTTTTATTGTCGATTCGCTGTGCTTTGATTTTGCTTTGAGTTATGTGACGTAATCATCAGTTCAATTCATTTTACATTGACGTTTCCGTCTGTCCAATCACACGAGCTGCACTAATTATTAGTGGAAATTACAATTTACAATTTAGGCATTTCACACTTAAAGGGATATTACACTTTCAAAGTCATTTTATCGTCTAATCAGGCTTTTATGAACACCCTGAACAGTTTTTAATTTGCTTGATTCAATATTTAGATATTTGATGTAAATGTTACCAGGCCCGACACGCCCAGGCCCTCTCCACATACACACCCATTGTAACTTCAAACTCCATTTTAACCATGATAGATTCATTAAAAACACCCGTTGTTTTTTCTGTTGACTCATACTACCCTCCTAATACGTGAGCAGGCCGTGTTTTTTCGATAACTTTTTTCATTAATTTTTAATAATTATTTGGGAAAATGAAAAATATTTAATACAAAAATGGATTATTAAAAATAAATGAAAAAAGTTATCGAAAAAACACGGCCTGCTCACGTATTAGGAGGGTAGTTTGAGTCACCAGAAAAAATAATGGTTGTTTTTAATGAATTTATCACGGTTAACTCTCCTACTGCCAGATTATTTATTTATTTATTGGGTCTGGTGCCATCAAAAAGCGGCTTACCTTTGCGACGTTATAGCAGATAGACAGACATTTATTTTATTTTTATTTTTTTATTTTTTTTATTGTGCAATAGTGCACTTTGGTCTGCCAGGCAGCAGAGGGCGGCGTCATGCGAGAATGAATGTGAATTTGCCTGTTATGTGTTGAAGAAGAAGAAGACCAGTCACTGGCCACAGAGCCTTACAGCCAGAGGAAATCAACAAGGAAGTGAATTGTTCTCCGTTGATCTAACGCATAATGGATTTTTTACACCATCACCGCGGAAAATGTGTTTATAGTACACGGCCGCGCGACCCCTCATCAGCTTACAGTCATCAGACGAACGAACCGAACGAGCGCCGTATTGGCATCGAGGTTCTGTAAAAAATGGGGCGAACGTTAACGTTCAAAGCGGGGGGAGAGTTAAAATGGAGTTTGAAGTTACAATGGGTGTGTATGTGGAGAGGGCCTGGGCGTGTCGGGCCTGGTAACATTTACATCAAATATCTAAATATTGAATCAAGCAAATTAAAAACTGTTCAGGGTGTTCATAAAAGCCTGATTAGACGATAAAATGACTTTGAAAGTGTAATATCCCTTTAACAGTAGCAGACACTCTTAATCCAGAGCTATTTACAGTAAGCAAAGAATACATCGAATGCATAGAAATCTATGCAAATTCTATTTTTCATTAATATTTTTATTAGAAGTTTAGACACACAATCAGTCACATCTGTACATATAAAACAAGCTTATAAGAGGGTATGCATGTGACATCATCATCATACCCGGAAGTTATGAGGGAACGCCTACTGAGTGGCAAAAAACTACTTTATGGCCTTGACAGCCCATACATCCAAACAAAAAAGTCCTATCTGATTGCTTTAAACAATGTTAAACTCACTTTGCCACTCGATTTGCCATTCACTTTAAGCATGCACACACCCTCTATACAGCAACTTATGGAGTGACAGCCTACTATCAATATAAGATACACTTCTTCTTGCCTTTTTAACAGCAAACATAAATACACACATTTACACACAATATGCAAATTAAGAACACTTGTCAGTGGCAGTGAAGAATTTCCATTCCAGTGTTTTCTAGGTGTGGAGTCAAAAGGTTCTGTTTTTTTTCTTTGTCCCAACGGAATCTAAATTTGTTTTCTGATTTTCTGAAGTTGTTGTTGAACTAAAGGATGTCATCCCGGGGGTTATTTCCTTTTGGGAACAACAACAACAGCAACAACGGGTGAACGCCATGGGATACACCTTTTAACTCTCAAATACCTGGAACGCGCCCGAGTCGCATTAGATTTTAACCACTTTAACCATTATTTTATGCTTTAACTATTGAAAAATAGCAGATATACAAGCTCACAGCGCGGCACCGAGTGCCGCGCTGCGAGCTTGTAGATCTGCTGTTTTTGAAAAAACGTGAAAATGTGTGCAAGTCTTTGAATATCTTTGACCCGATCTTTGACCCGACTTCTAAATCCTTCTTCTAAATCATGTTGTTCTCAAATTTTTTCATGTCAAGGACCCCCAATATTACAGGTATTTGGCCGCGGACCCCCATCTCAAAATATGTTGTTCCAGGGACCCCCCAGAAGCAAATATTTGAGTTACAAATGTTCACCTTTAAATAGATATATTCAAAGACTTGCAAAGAAATATCATGATTTTTCAAAAATAGCAGATCTACAAGCTCGCAGCGCGGCACTCGGTGCCGCGCTGTGAGCTTGTATATCTGCTATTTTTCAATTGTTAAAGCGGTCAATTTGACCCTAGGCCTAAATGGGTTAAAAACATTTTGTCGGATACAAGGTGTACTACTTACTGTATTGTGCTGCAAACCGTCTTCTTGCAGCCATTGGGATCACTGTTTTTCATCTTTAACAAGCTTTTCTCATCCAGGGATTCTTGCTTCAATCATTCTTGCCGGTGTGTGTGTGTGTGTGTGTGTGTGTGTGTGTGTGTGTGTGTGTGTGTGTGTGTGTGTGCGTGTGTGCATGTGTGTGCGTGTGTGCGTGTGTGCATGTGTGTGCGTGTGTGTGCGTGTGTGCATGTGTGTGCGTGTGTGCGTGCGTGCGTGTGTGTGCGTGCGTTGGCCCACAGGCTAAAACAAATGGAATGGGATGTCTACGATCCAAACTCATAATAGAATAGAACAACTAAAACATCTCTCTCAGGCACTGAGAGCTCCATCTGGAGGGCTTGACTTGAGGAATGAACTGAACTACCTCGCTGCAGACGATTGGTCAACGCATGCTAAACACATGGCGAGACATGAAAAGAATTGGAAAGAAAAGCAAAATAACAAACAAAAACACTCAGTCTATTTCAAGGTTCATTCCACTCCTCCTTGGCAAATTCAGCTCATACTAGTGGTGCAGTGGGTCCAACTTAACCCCTGTCTCCCGTGGCGTAGAAAGACAACCTATGAAGGGGAAAGCACCACTGGCTGGGAGAGATGTTATGCTTTTCAATTCGCATATTGTGCAGCATTGAACCAAATAAATAGCCTATTTAAATATGTAATATTGATTAAAGAAATATTATAACAACAGTTTAGACCCAGTGACTAACAGAACATAAAACACTTACTCGCTTGCTTGCTTATTTATTTGTTTGTTTGTCATGTATCCCCCTATATCAAAACTGCATGGTGTTAACATGTGTTGAAAATCATCATAGTCAATATTTGTATTTACAGGAGGGTCGCCTTTATAGCCTTTATCTAAGGCGTTTTACATAGATTGTGCATTACATTCACCCATTCACACACACACACACACACACACACACACACACACACACACACACACACACACACACACACACACACACACACACACTCATACATCGATGGCAGAGGAAACCATGCAAGGCACCAACCTGCTCACCGGGAGCAACTAGGGGTTCAGAGTCTTGCTCAAGGACTCTTCGACACTAACTCTGGAGGAGTTGTGGAAAGAATAAGAGAGAGAGAGAGAGAGAGAGAGAAAAGCTTAAAAGTCTTGAGGCTGGCTAAAGTGCAAAACAAGCTGATGGGTTTGTTTTTGACTGCCAACTCCACTCTAGTCAGTGGTGGTGATAACCAGCGTTAGTCATCCATGTAACAACAAACACAGCCTCTAGTGAAAGTGACAGCAATAACAACCATGAACCGAATGAGAGATTGGCACCACATATTCACCAATAAATCACTGAGGATGAGAGACCCCAACGGCATGGAGAGAGAGAGAGAGTGTGTGCTGATTCCATGCACGTGCACACATGGACATCAAAGGGGGCTTGAGCCCCTGCCCTTTTAGCTGTCTGTAAAAAGTGCCCTCTCCAGACCATGAATGGAGTTTTTACTATGGTGAAAGAAATGCAAATGCCCCCTCTTTCCATGCCATACCTGAAGGCAGCATTCAAGAGTCCAAAGCCTTGTCCAAACTCTCCTTAACTTGAATGCAGCATCTTATGTCGAAAGAATTTCCCTCTGTAGAAATCCATGTCGTTACGCCACATCTCCAGAAGCACTTGATTATGTTTAGTTCAGTGTGGTATCACGCCACTGAAAATAGCCAACCTCCAAGCTCACAAAGGGAAAGTGTAACTGCCGTTGATGATTGAATTTCCAGTGTGAAATGAAATCAAACCTAGGGCAACTAAGCTACAGACCTGTATGGGTCAATGTGGTTCCTGAGTCCTGATTATCATAATACATTTTGCTGGGGGGCCCCAGATACCTCCCTCAAGGACCCCTGGCCTGGGGGTCCCTGGATCCCATTTTGAGAACCAATAGTTGACCTAAAAAAATGACTTATTTTCTATGAAAAATGTGAAGCCTTGGATTTATGGAGATTTTTTTTCTTTTTTTTTTTGGTCTCAAAGAGTCCATTGAGTCTCCTCCTGAAAGCATTTCCTCTTAGAAAATGTAGAGTCAGTTATGTTTGATGTTTGAACACCACACTTTTCAGGGTAGAGAAATGGGGAAATAAATCGTAATTCTATCCAAGAATTTGGACAAAAAAAAATAGCACATCTACAAGCTCGCAATTCCTCTTATCACAAGGCATTGTGAGCTAGTACTGTGTAGATTGGCTAATTATCATTTAAATAAGGCTTAAGTGTTTTAATGAGACTATAGTGACTTCCCTGGGACTATAATGCGACAATCAATTCTCGTGGTTGTTAATAATGACTGTCACGTTCTGAAGTGAATCAAGCCTATCGTCGTTGTCGGGTGAAAACCTTGTACGTCCAAAACCATTCATTTTGCATTTATCAAAAATGATTTAAACTATAGTGAAAACAGCCGATCTACAAGCACACAACGCCTCGCGGTGCGAGGCGTTGTGTGCTTGTAGATCTGCTGTTTTCACTACTTTTGTGCCTTGTATGATGAAGCAGGGCTTTCCTTTGCGAAAGAATGTACACATTTGAAACTTGGAGATACGAGGTTTCCACCCGACAACGACGCTATGATGTATAAATGCAGTTCCAATCACTCGCCATACAGCAGTATACGTATAGTTGATTTCCTATGGGAGTCTTATTGTAATAATGGATTCCATTGTGGCCCCTTTGCATGCATCATATGCACAGTTTCTTTATTATTATTTGCACAAAAGGTCCATCTCGGCGGGATTCCCTGCGCTGTCGTTTAAGCTTGTAAGATCTCTGGATTTGTTGTCTCACAATGGCAGTAAAACCCCCAGTGGAGTGGTGTGTGTAAAAGGATCCGCTTTCTTTTACACTGAGTGAAATAAAAGAAGGAATATGGTTTGTCTTTGCGTGCCTGTTGACACTCTGTAAAACATGTTTTCACACATCTCATTTTTTTTTTCAGGAAATATTTTTGAAAATAGCAGATCTACAAGCAGTTCACAACTTGTAAATCTGCTATTTTCAAATAACCCTGTGTATGGGTTCAAGTGGATGAACTTATTTTGATGCTACAGTAGCCTACTAACATTAGGCTGCTAAACTCATATTACTGGGGACACTTGGATCCCCCTCAAGGACCCCTGAGGACCCCACTTTGAGAACCACTGGTCTGGCCTATAATCCAATGATTCTATGAGCAATGATTCAATCTCTGATAAGCCTTTACATTGTGTCAAGCTCGTTTTATTTGTCACCAGTTTCACTTCACCACCAAAAGGGGGCAACAAAGCGGCACTTTTCCTATCCACCGCCACTCTCTTTCTCTGAATTCAATTCAATGTTAAATTCAAAGGGCTTTATTGGCATGAGAAAACATACGTTTACATTGCCAAAACAGAAGTGTACACAGTACAATACAATCAATCAATACGATACAATCAAAATAAGTAGCCTACAATATACTAGTAAGACACCTCAGGGCGACATGCAATTCTTGGCCATCTATAGCCAGTGATGTATATCGGACCAGTATATGGGACTAATGGGACCCATATATGGAGACCCCTGCATGATAGTCAACAATGTTATTTATAATATAATATACAATACAATATAATATGTACAATAACAGGGGTGAAACAGTTTTCATGTATCAAGATTACTCGATGCAGTAGCCTAGTCTTGGTTGTGTTCCATTTGATATCCTTCTCTCTCTCTCTCCAACTTCACTGACTGCAGTGTCCCCCTCTGTCTGTCTGTCTGTCTGTCTGTCTGTCTGTCTGTCTGTCTGTCTGTCTGTCTGTCTGTCCTAGCTGAGTTGTTTCTGGGCTGAAAGCCACTGAGGAGGGGAAAATCCCCAAAGGTGTTTTAGAAGAATTGAGAAGTCTCTGTTCTCTCTCTCTCTCTCTCTCTCTCTCTCTCTCTCTCTCTCTCTCTCTCTATCTTTCTCTCTCTCTCTCTCTCTCTCTCTCTCTCTCTCTCTCTCTCTCTCTCTCTCTCTCTCTCTCTCTCTCTCTCTCTCTCTCTCCCCCTCTGTGGTGCTGAAAGGACAGCTCCGTTGAATGAAGCGAGGTGTTGCTGCCTAGCTGTCAAGTGTCAACTGACTCTCTGGATTACCCCAGCGACACTCTGACACGCACACACACACACACACACACACACACACACACACACACACACACACACACACACACACACACACACACACACACACACACACACACACACACACACACGCTTCGCACACGCGCGCCGCGTGCGCGCAAGCAAGGACGTCTCTGAACTCTTGCGCATCCTGGATATCCGCGTGTAGGTCAGACACGAAACATCAAGGATAGTTCGTTCGTTCTTCTTATTTTTATGTCTTTTGGACTCTCATGTCTGCAATCTGCTCTTTTCTCTGACATAATAATGCGTTAAAATACATCATTATTTAAAGATAGAAAGACATCGAACAATATAATACGGTTTTATAAGCCAAGGAAAATGGTATCTCTTAATTCTTCCATGATCGCTGTTTCTGGATTTTAGTCTGAAATCATAGTCTGAATCATATCAAACCACGGATCATTTATAGGCGACTCAGGCGAGGAAACTTGGCTCCCCCGTCTCTCTCTGCACTAGCTCTCTCTCTCTCTCTCTCTCTCTCTCTCTCTCTCTCTCTCTCTCTCTCTCTCTCTCCTATCTGCCGGTGGGTTTACAGTTGGAGCGGAGCGGCTCTCTTGCTCTTCCTGTCATTTCGTGTTCAGTTGAATCAGGAGGAACGAAGTACGGCATCTATCCTCTCCATATGGGTCTATTATAGCCTACTCTTCTTACGAGAATAAAACAAGTCAAAGACGACGTTTCATTCAAATATAGCCTGTTAAAAAAAGAGAAAAGTGATAACAAGTAAGCCAATTGTGGGCCCCAGGGGGCCGCTTGTTGAGAATCATTCCTCAGCAGCTGCTGGTGATTTACTACAACACAGGAGAGGAGAGGAGAGGAGAGGAGAGTGAAGACTGGACCAGGCATCAGTTCCAGCGCAGCGCAGGAGGAGCATTGATGTCTGTGTGGAACAACTTGCTGTCTCCAATTTGCAAAAGACAAGAGCTGAGATGAAGAGGCGATATCATCTATCGACCTGCGGCGAAAAGAAGACAGAATTGACTGGACATCATCTCTGAAATGGACCACTATAGGCTAAACCGTTGATAACTGACTGACTGATTGATTGAGTGAGTGGGACTGGAGGAATCATTGACCATGCACGACTTGGATTTGGTGGCTGTGGCTGGACTTTACCGGGCGTCGGCGACAGCCTATATATAATAGACCAAATACACCCGAGGAGCAGCTCTATAGCCTACCTGCCAGACAGTACCACCCGAGTCCCGTGGGGAATATATACTGCTTTATCAATACTGCTTTATCGATCGATTATCCCCATCGCTAGCCTATACCTGTTCTGTTCACGCTTACACTAACTTGTCAGCGGACGGAAGGAAAGCACGAGTTGAACGTTACACGAAGGAAAGGCTATACGGGATTCCGTGTTCTGAGCTGGTGGAAGTTATTTTTGGCTGCGCAAAAAAGTAGAGCGACTCTACGAGCGAACCAAGAGAAGAGGAGGGGAGAGAGAGAGAGAGAGAGAGAGAGAGAGAGAGAGAGAGAGGAGGGGGAGAGAAAGAGAGAGAGAGGGGAGAAAGGTAAGCTTTATCCAGGCTGTCAGCTCATTGCAGCGGGCTGCTCATGTGTCTTGACAAGACATCCCCTCTCTTTAATTGTGCGATTGAAAAGATTCGGGGAGAGGCTCTGATTCAGTCTATTTCAAATAGGCTAGACTTCGCCTTGCGCTGGCAAAACCAAACCTCTCTCTCAGAAAGGAGCGGCTGTACTACAGGCTACTGATGTCTCTTCTAAAAGAACAAACACTCTTTTGGCAGACAGAGAAACAACAACTGGTCCCTGAGAAGACGAAGACACAGGAGTGAAGAAACCCTCTGGGATTATTGTTGTTAACTGGGACAAGAGCGGCGATTTATATCGTTTGGATAAGGATTATAAGAACGTCTCAAAACGACAGGTAGGCATGTTTGCCATGATTTATTCGTGTGTGTGTGTGTGTGTGTGTGTGTGTGTGTGTGTGTGTGCGCGCGCGCGCGCGTGCGTGCGTGCGTGCCGCCGTTGGAGAGACTTTTACGCACGCACGACTTAACTGAATGCCATGCTGACTGAGGTATAATAGGCTTCGTTTATCGCTACAGTAGTTGTATCGGTTGTTCTCTGTGAGCTACACGTTGCACAAGGCGTCTCTGAAGGCTGTCTGTCTGCTATAGTTGTCAGTAATATTAGCAGCATAGAGTCTGCATGACTTTGTCAGAGCCTCCTTCTCCGGCTTGTCGCTTGCCGAAAGACGAGCATTTCCCATTTCGTCGTTTTCGGGTGGAAACGTTGTATGTCCAAAACAGTTCCTTTTTTTATTAAGCGTTGTACGCTTGTAGATCTGGCTATTTTCACTACTTTTGTGCAACAACACTCTTGCAGGCTATGATGAATTTACAAAAGGAAATACTATTTTTAAACTTGGAGATCGACCAGTGACGATTTGTTGTTTATTAAGTTGTCGGCCAGGCCAGCGATGAGCGACAGCTTATTTTGTTGTCTCTCTTCATGGCATTGGCATGGGGTTGTCTGGTGGTGAGGGGACTCACTGAACAAAACACATTGACAGCTATAGCCGTCATTTGGCTGTATTAGATTTTATTTGGTATTTATGTCAGACAACTGAAGAATACAGTGACTGTCTGGCATTTTAGGCTTTTATTAGCTTATGGTAGACCTACATTGCTTGAAATATAGGCGACAGTGAGTGTGCCCATGTCTGACACATGTGTGAATACTCATAAG
This sequence comes from Nannobrachium achirus, assembly GCF_963921795.1. Taxonomy (NCBI): domain Eukaryota; kingdom Metazoa; phylum Chordata; class Actinopteri; order Myctophiformes; family Myctophidae; genus Nannobrachium; species Nannobrachium achirus. The sequence goes on along the minus strand of NC_137824.1, from coordinate 13,225,741 downwards.
ACCTTCCCTCATTGCCTATAGGCAGCTACACAGGACTACCTGCACCATGCAGTTTAGTTTAGTTTAGTTTGCTATATGGGTAAATCTTCTTAATGCCGTCTTATTTCATGTTGATATTTTACATAATATGTAAATATTTTATAGTTCCTTCTTGTTTTATGTCATCTACCATATATAGGTTACTGTAGTACTTGATCTTTTTTCTTTTTTTTTTTGAGTAACCCTTTTTCTCAGTGACATCACATTTATAGAGTAACTGTGGGCTCGTCTGAAAGGCGAGAACACTGTGTTATCTTCATTATTTATTTATCAAGTTCCGCCACGACAGTACAAAGGCAGGGCCCTTAGCCAATGAGGTGCAATTGAGGTGCGGAAAAACATCTGATGGTAGTGGTGTTAGCTGGAGTATTGGTTGAGCTTCACATGACAGTTAGCACGCTGCAGAATATAGTCACGAGCGAGCCCACACTGTTTCGTAGGAACAGTATTTCTAGTTTATAAAGTACCCCAACAGCTCCCCAAAAGCTTCTTGTGACATCACAGTACAGTATAGGCAAACACACTTGCAATTTCCCAGAATTGCCCCGTTCTATTTTCTCCAGTTCTTGCCTGGTACAATGTTTTACACATATAACTGCAAAGAAATGTTGGAAGCTTTTTGCAAGAAATAATTGCACCCTCTCGATCCTTTTTGCATCTGTGAACTTCATAATGCTGTGCTGTCTGACAACAAAGTATAGTAGTTGCACACTGGTGTTTCATGCCGTAAATAGCAGATCTACAAACTCACAACGCGTCAGATTCGTGACGCGTTGCGAGCTTGTAGATCTGCTATTTACTGAACACTGGGGCGTGCATCTAAGTTGGCCTTTAAAACCAGGCTTTATATCTATGTAGGGTGAAAAGATTACCCTTCTTTACTTTTGGCCTCTTAGATGCATCGTGATCTGACAATAAAGTATAGTTGCACACTCACAACGCATCACATTTGTGACGTGTTGCGAGCTTGTAGATCTGCTATTTACTGAACACTGGGCGTGCATCTATAAGTTTGGCCTATAAAACCATGGCTTGGGCTGAAAAGACTCCTCTTCTTTATTTCTGGCCTCTCAGATGCGTGGTGGCCATTGATTCTCCTGCATGGCTGCACTGTATAATTTTCCCATTTGTTCAAGTCTTCCCAAAACACAGTAGGCTCTGTTGGTCTGACCGCTTTATAGCCCCATAGAGCAGGTGTTCTGTGCGCGCGAGCACGCGCGCGTGTGTGTGTGTGTGTGTGTGTGTGTGTGCGTGCGTGCGTGCGTGTGTGCGCGCGCGCATGTGTGTGTGAGAGAGAGAGGGGCAGAGAGAGTGAGAGAGGGACGAGGGAGAGAGAGAGAGATACCGAGGGGGAGAGAGAGAGAGGGGGAGAGGACAAGAAAAGAGAGAGGGAGAGTTAGAGGGAGAGAGGAGAGAGAGCCTGTGTGTTCGCGAAAGATGGAGAGAAAACGATATAGGCTACACAAAGCGGGTGTGTAGTGTAGCCTGTAACTGTGCCCTCGCGGTTACGCGCGTGCGTGTGTGAGTGTCTGCGTGCCGTGCGCTTTCTTGTTCCGCGTGCTTCTGGATGGGATGGGATGGGGAGGATGGTGGCAGGCAGAAGGCACGAGCGAGCGAGAGAGAGAGGGGAGTTGGGTTGTGTGGGTTGTAGGAGAGGGAGGGGGCGTGCGTAGGGTTTAATTATCTCGGTCGTTTAGCGACAGCGCGCGCATCAATCGTGTCACCACCCCACCGGGAGGACTGGTGCTAGTAGAGAGAGGGGAGGGAGTGTGCACGAGTCGTGCTGTCTGTCCGTCGGTGTGGCGGTATACGGTACGGCTTGCAGCGCAGCTCGCTCGCAGACTCATTGATTTACACACACACAGTCCCTCCGTATAGATCAGAGAGCTGCACCCGCACCCACTGAGATGCACACCAGCCCCGGCCCGGACCGTATGGATGGACTGGAGGCACCACGGACCCTGTCACTTTCACCACCACCAGCCATACATTATACTGAGAGAGAAAGAGAGAGAGAGAGGGAGGGAGAGAGAGATATGGAAAGAGAGGGAGGGAGGGAGGGAGGGAGGGGGAGAGAGTTAGGGAGATGGAGAGAGAAGGAGAGAGGGGGAGAAAAGAGGGGGAGAGAGAGAGAGACAGACAGAATATTGTTGCTGTCGGGCCAGAGCCTTGTATTAGAGAGTTCTGCCAATGCAGGGTCCGAAACATCGCTGGTCACGTGGTTCGCGTAATTCGAAATGTCACTTTTCCCCCTCATAGACTCCAATTCATTCTGTAAACCTCCGGTTCCTGCTTTGTCTCTATTCACCAATATATGTGTAGGTAGAAGACCTCATTAAGTGAATGGAGTTGGCGCGACTCTCCAATAGAGGGCTCTGTGTCTTGGCTCTTATCTCAATATGTAGTCTTAATGTCATAAATGAATGTCCTACTCGATCCGTGTCACACAAAAGCATCGAAAGTAGGAGCAGATCTACAAGCTCGAAATGCGGCACGAAGCGGAAATTCTTTTGCTCGTGGATCTGCTGCCTTCGCTGTTTCTGAGTTTGAATCCCGAAGAATAACCGTTTGGACGCGTGAGGTTAAACCCAGCCGTCGGAAAACCGTAACAGGAAGGGAAGGACAGAGAGGGGAGCGAGGGAACGAGAGGGAACGAGAGGGAGGAGAGAAGAAAGGGAACAAGACGGAGGGGAGGGAAAAGAAAAGGGAAGTCAGGGGAGGTAGGAGGAGAGGAGGAAAAGTGGAGAGAGATAAATAGCAAGAGAGAGATAGAGAGAGAGAGAGAGAGAGAGAGGAACATGGCAGGGGTGGTGGGACTTGGTGACGAATGGCGCAGCAAGTAAAAGAAGGGAGTTTACAGAGGGTTGAAGGAGAGAGAGAGAGAGAGGCAGATGGAGAGAAAGACAGAGAAGTATAGGGAGGAAGACAGAGAGGGAGAGAGGAGTAGAGACTAGGGATGATGGGACGATAATCGTTTTTATTATCGTTTGTCGTGATAAAAAAAAAACACTCACGATAATCGTATCGTGGAGATTAAGATTTATCATGAAATCATCCTCCATCGTGCACTGGGATCAATTCACCTTTTATTTGCCGAGCAGCATATCGTCGTTGTCGGGCGGAAACCTCGTATCTCCAAGTTTCAAATGTGTACGTTCTTTCGCTAAGTAACAGCCCTACTTCATCGTACAAGTCGGTCGCACAAAAGTGGTGAAAACAGCAGATCTACAAGCACACAACGCCTCGCGGCGCGAGGCGTTGTGTGCTTGTAGATCGGCTGTTTTCACTAGTTTAAATCGTTTTTAAAATGATGAATGCAAAACGAACGGTTTTGGACATATAGGGTTTTCACCCGACAGAGACGATATCCTAGTTACCATTTAAACCCTCTATAATTGGTCAAACGGACCTGTAAATAACGTACTTGATACTTGGCCGTCGTTTGGCCTTGTGCCTCTCAAACCAATGGCATGACCTGAGGCCACAGTGGCCTTAATGCCCCAGCTGACTGTACCAACTTCTCCTCTGTCTCTTTCTTGTCAATATGTACACAGTAGACACCAGTGTCTCTTTCTCGTCATGTCTTTTGTTGAGTCCCCGTTTTTTTGGGCAATGGGCTGAGCATGGATCAGATTGTAAATACCATAATTTATTTATTTCACTGCAGATAGTCTATTACATTTAAAATCATACTTAAAGGGATATTACACTTTCAAAGTCATTTTATCGTCTAATCAGGCTTTTATGAACACCCTGAACAGTTTTTAATTTGCTTGATTCAATATTTAGATATTTGATGTAAATGTTACCAGGCCCGACACGCCCAGGCCCTCTCCACATACACACCCATTGTAACTTCAAACTCCATTTTAACCGTGATAAATTCATTAAAAACAACCATTATTTTTTCTGGTGACTCAAACTACCCTCCTAATACGTGAGCAGGCCGTGTTTTTTCGATAACTTTTTTCATTTATTTTTAATAATCCATTTTTGTATTAAATATTTTTCATTTTCCCAAATAATTATTAAAAATTAATGAAAAAAGTTATCGAAAAAACACGGCCTGCTCATGTATTAGGAGGGTATTATGAGTCAACAGAAAAAACAACGGGTGTTTTTAATGAATTTATCATGGTTAAAATGGAGTTTGAAGTTACAATGGGTGTGTATGTGGAGAGGGCCTGGGCGTGTCGGGCCTGGTAACATTTACATCAAATATCTAAATATTGAATCAAGCAAATTAAAAACTGTTCAGGGTGTTCATAAAAGCCTGATTAGACGATAAAATGACTTTGAAAGTGTAATATCCCTTTAACCCTTAAATTCAATGTATTCTTTCAATGGACCAAAATCTTGTTTTATTTGATGGCCTTCCTGCCCTGGCATTTGGCCTTTGTGCCCTAAAAAATGGACAATACCAAAGGCCAAGTGGCCTTGCCCGTAAAATTATCAAATTCCAGATCTACAAGCTTGTAGATCTGCTATTTTGTGGCAAATGTTCCACCCCAGGATAATGGATGTTGGGGATATTTTGATTAGCGCGATAATATAAATCATTTTTTTGTGACATGACATTTTCATATCATCCCATCCCTAGGCACAGCAAGAAAAAGAAGTGAGTTTATAGAGGGTTGAAGGAGAGAGAGAGATAGATTCGGATTTAAAAGCTCTTTATTAAAACCATATCTTTCCAATTCAGGTTATTGCAAAAATCCAATCATCTCAACCAAAGATCATATAACCAGTAAGACTCCCTAATCGGGAGATAAGTGACCGTCGGGTACCGATTTGCGTGATGTTTGGACAAAATCTGTAGGAGAAGTGTCTAAAAATGTGTTTGAAAAAAATCGTCCTGATGGTGGCGCTATATGGGACAGATCCATGTTGAAGACATGAGTGTAGACCAAGTGTGTACCGATTTGCGTGATTTTAGGTAAAAAAAATTAGGAGCAGTGTCCAAAAATGTGTTTTGCAAGAATCGGCCTCATGGTGGCGCTAGAAGAGGGTCATGTGAGAAGTGAGGTTGTGTTTTGGCAGGCAAGGAGTGTGTGTGCAAAATTTGGCATGGATCGGGGGAACGGTTAAGGAGATATGAGCAGGGCAAAAGTGTGACGTGTGACAGACTGACAGACTGACAGACTGACGGACAGCTTGTCGAAACCCAAAAACATAAGCTCTCCCCCTTCCTGTGATATAAGCACAACACCCCCTCAACAGCCCAGATGTCATTGAAACCAATTGCAGATTGTTAGTAAACCCCATTATGGACGGGAACACGTTTAGACATAGGTTTTTAAGGCTTTTTTTTTTTTCAAATCGGACTTAGGCCTAAATGGGTTAACTTATAGAATGCATGCTTGACTCTCAAGTCGAGCAGCTACCAACCCCATTATAACCTGCACAGGATCTATTAGACCCGGCTCCCTTTATCTTATTCCTCCTCTGTGATCCTGATTGCAAGTTTAGCCATTCCGGACATAACATTGATCAGTGCATTTACAGTCTTTTTTTTTGGGTCACAGAATACTTGGGACCAAAAAGAAAACGTTCAAACGAGAAGACCTCACCTAGTCCCAGACAGAGAGAGAGAGAGAGAGAGAGAGAGAGAGAGAGAGAGAGAGAGAGAGAGAGAGAGAGAAATACTGTACAAATGAACAGAGCCACTACCTTTAATTACATTTGAATTATTTAGTTCGGTAAGACACTCTTCCCTCGGAATTGCTGATGTAAAACACCTCTGTTTACAAGTTTGTTCTCATTGTTTTGTTCTGCTTGGGTGTGTCTTCTCATGCTAATAAAAGCTCCTCTGACTTGAAGAGAGAGAGAGAGAGAGAGAGAGAGAGAGAGAGAGAGCGAGAGAGAGAGAGAGAGAGAGAGAGTACCCCCGACTCGGTCAAGGCAGATGGCCACCCACCCTAGAGTCCACGGTTCTGCCTGAGGGTTCTTCTCCAGTTATGAAGGCAGAGCTTTTCTTTTTATGCCAGCGTCGCAAAAAAATGCTTGCTCAGGGTGGAAGTGGATGGGGGGGCACGCTGTGACAACCTCAGGTCCCTGCACTATTATGTAAAGTGTCTTGAGAACTTGTGATTCATCAGTGAAATTAAAATGAACTGAATTGAGAAGAGAGAGAGAGAAAGAAAGAGAAAGAGAGGACATAGACATGTAGACAGAACATAGTGAAAATGACTGATGTACAAGCTTGGTAATCCTTTGTGCTTGAACCTCACGTTACCTGGCTTTCCGCCACGGAGGATTGATGAAAGCCTGGTGTTCATCAACTTTGACCAAAAGAAAATGCACAGACCTGGTTGGTTATTTAAGTTGGACAAAATGTGGCCAAAATGTTCCCAAAATGTATTGTGATATATGATTATAATATGGACTTAACATTGACGTTTTCGGGCCGGGTAGGGCCTAAAATGTATGCTAATTAAGGCCAGATGGGGCCTTTGGCCTGAATTTTCGGGCCCGTTGAGAACGCTGAGCTGATGGAGTCATAATTGTGATGTCAGAACAGTTCAGTGCAAATGAATTCTGTCTTGGCCATATATGGAGTGTGACATGAGTGTGACTTGCAGCGTTACATTATGCACGCACGCACAGGTGCTGCAGGTTTTTATAGTAAATGCGACCTACGGTTGCAATAATAGGCCTATGTTTACATACTGTTTAACAAACTGACAGTTATGAGGGAATCTTTAAAATCCAAACTGTACCTGACACTCCATAGACACAGAGGCACTTTGTGCATAAAACAGCAACGTCGCCCACGTTGCCACCAGCCGTATCTTTCAAATACAAAGTCTCGAACTTGAGGGAGCGTTCCTTTTTTCATTTTCATCCTTAAATGGACACGTATAACCGCTTCGAGCGAAGCCCTCTTTTTTTGGTTGACTTTTGTCAGCTCCCTGGCTGAGCAGTGGGCAGCGTGTCGCGTGGAACGTCTGTGCCAAATGAAGCAGCCACTGAACTCAAACCATCTGAATTGATCCGAGAAGTAACAGGAGGTCAGCAGAGAGAGAACAGGAGTGGAGTGACGCGACAGAGGAAGATGGAGGGAGTAGAGAGAGAGAGAGAGAGAGAGAGAGAGAGAGACTGATGGAGTAAACCGTTGTTGTCGTGCGAAACCTCTTATCTCCATATTCGAAGGTTTTTGTGTTAAATGAACGTAACTTGATCATACTACAGTGATCACACGGAAGCATCGAAAAGTAAATGATCTACAAGCTCGAAACGCGGTGCGTAGTGACGCATTTTGAGCTTGTAGATCTGGTACTTTAGCTGCTTTTGAATTTGAATCCTGGAAAGTAGCAGTTTTGACCCCACCTGACCTGATATAGATCTATTGATCTATAGATGTTGATGTATTGATGTATTAATTGCTTATTGTAATTCTCTCTGGATTAAGAGCGTCTGCTAAATGCCTAAATTGTAAAATTGTAATTTAGATTTTCGACAGGCGATTGACAGATCGATGCGGGCACAAGATCAGGGGGCAAACGAGTTGATGCGAGCGATCGAAAGGAAGAAGCGACAGAGAGAGAGGAGGAGAGGGGAGAGTAATCAAAAGAGAAGCAGAGGTGAAGAAGGAGGGAGAGAGAGGAGGAGGAGGAGAGATTTAGAGACACGGGGCGAGACAGACCGGCCCAGCCCTCCATAAATTGCAGGAGCACGGATGCAGAGAGGAACGGGAAATATATGACAGAGAGAGAGAGAAATAGAGAGAGGGGGGGTACTGTAAATGGTGCATTTATATAGCACTTTTTATCCAAAGCGCTTTACATAGATTGTGCATTACATTCACCCATTCACACACACATTCATACACCGATGGCAGAGGAAACCGTGCATGCAAGGCATCAACCTGCTCACGGGTAGCAACTAGGGGTTCAGTGTCTTGCTCAAGGACTCTTCAACACTAACTCTGGGGGAGCCCAGGATCGAACTGGGAACCCGGCCGCTCTACCGGCCACTCTACCCCTGAGCAACTGCCAGAGAGTTACTACAGGGGGGTCCTCCAAATCTTCCAATCTTTTTGAGCGGTGCAAACCACTCCTATACGTGGCTGTGCGTGTGTCCGTAGCCTTTTTCCCTCAGCGTTTTGCCATAGTAAAATGTGTGTGCGTAGCATCATGTTTGTCTAGTGATGTCATATGTCGTATGTCTGTAGCCTTTTTCCCTCAGCGTTTTGCCATAGCAAAACGTGTGTGTGTAGCATAGCCTGTACATCCTAGACTTAAATCCTAGTCTGAAGATGTTATGCAAGCACGACCACCGCTCACTTCACTTTGGGTGTGATTTTTTATATTAACAACTTGAACCTTAGTGTCCATAATCTGAGAACTGTAGCCAAAAATAGCAGATCTACAAGCTCACAACATAGATCGTCTATTTTTGGTGAAGAGGTTTGTTGTAGAGAGGAAAAAGAGCAGACTAAGTACAGAGTAAAAGGTCAAGTGTATTAGGTAATGACAAGTCAAGTGGTTAAATATCTGAAAACACAAATTGACATGAATCCAAACTAGACTGATGATTGTGCTGTCAAATGATGACACTTTATGGAATCTATGAAAAGGTTCTGGGGGTCCCTGCTTCATCTCTCTCTCTCAATTAAGGGATCCTTGGCCTGAAAAACGAAGTCCCCCGTTTTATACCGTTTATTGGAGATCTTTGCTGCCTCTCTCTTACCCTCAATACACAAACTTTCCAGCTGACGTCACTGCAAGTCTGTGAGGGTGCAGGGCTGGAGGGCTTACAGGGCGGACATTGGAACTGGGCCATGTGGCTCTGGGCAGATAGGGAGGAGGGGGTGCAGCTGGAAAGGAGACAGGTAGATAAAATGGGGGGGTGCCAGGCAGGGAGAACAGAAACAGGGAGATATAGAGGAGAGAAGGATGCTGCAGCATGAGCTGCAAGTACTGTAACTGTAGACTGTGTGTGCAGGGGCGTCACACTGGGTGGGAAAGTGGGACTGAGTTACCGGGGCCCAAGGTGGAGGGGCCTTAAAATACAAACCATTGAAAAATAGCAGTTATACAAGCTCGCAGCGCAGCACTGAGTGCCACGCTGCGAGCTTGTCGATTTTAAAAATATATACAGGTATAAAAAAAAAATTGCCTCTGGAACTAAATATTTTGAGATGGGGGTCCATGGTCAAATACATATAATTTTGGGGGTCCTTCACGTGAAAAGGTTTGAGCACCACTGACAAGATTTTCAAGATTTTTCAAAAATAGCAGATCTACAAGCTCGCAGCGCAGCGCTCGGTGCCACGCTGTGAGCTTGTATATCTGCTATTTTTCAATAGTTAAAGCACAGGGGCCCCACAGTGAATCCTTGTACCCAGGGCCCAGAATTTGGTGTGACACCCATGTGTGTGTGTGTGTGTGTGTGTGTGTGTGTGTGTGTGTGTGTGTGTGTGTGTGTGTGTGTGTGTGTGTGTGCGCGCGTGTGCGTGTGTGTGTGCATGTGCGTGTGTGTGTGTGTGTGTGTGGTATGCAGTGGGTGTTTGGCTGTAGCGGTGGGTAGCTGTCTTATTAGCTGCCGACCCAGGACCAGACCACAGGAAGAATCGACCAGAATAGAGCAGAATGCCACTGGACAGAAATGAATGGAACGAGAAATAAGAACGCACGCACGCGCGCGCGCACGCACGCACCCAGGCACACACGCAACGCACGCACGAGCGCACACACAGTGTTAGATTGGGGTTTGCGGTTTCATTTCAACTACAGATTCTGGACTGTGGCCACCGTGATATTGGATGCTGCGTTCTTAAATAGACAGCCTACTGTTGGACCCTCTCTCTCTCTCTCTGCTTGTCTCTTTACCTCCCTCTGCCACAGTTTTCTCTCCACTCAGCCACAGCCACTTCTCTGTTTTATCTACACATGCATCTCTCTCTCTCCCTCTCTCTCTCTCTCTCTCTCTCTCTCTCTCTCTCTCTCTCTCTCTCTCTCTCTCTCTCTCTCTGTTGCTTGTCTTTCTTCTTGACTAAAATCATCCCCGCTCTTGTCTTCTGTTCTTATCTCCTCTCTCTCTCTCTCTCTCTCTCTCTCTCTCTCTCTCTCTCTTCGTCCCTCCCTCCCTAAAACCCTCTGTCTCTCTCTGACGCAACGGGCCACCTCTCCTCTCTGTTGTCACAGTCTTCCCCGTGACATCCACGGTCTCCTCCTCTCCTCCTGTGTCCCCAACATGTCCCCCATTGTGTTTGTCTAGTCCAGAGGTCTTCAACAGGAGGTCCAGGACCCCTAGTGGGTCCTCAGAGTTACAACAGGGGGTCCTCCAAATCTTTGTGTGATTTTTTTTATATTAACCACTTGAACCTTAGTGTCCATATTCAGAGAACTTTAGACAAAAATAGCAGATCTACAAGCTCGCAACGTCTTGCGCTGCGAGGCGTTGTGAGCTTGTAGATCGGCTATTTTCAGCACAGAGATTTAACGTAGAGAGAAGGCTAAGTACAGAATGAAAGGTCAAGTTTATTAAGTATTGACGGTTCAGGTGGTTAAATATCTGAAAACACAAATTGACTTGAATCCAAAATACACATGATTGTGCTGTCGAATGATGAAACTATATGGAATCTATGAAAAGGTTGTGGGGGTCCCTGCTATAGTCAGTGTGTGCTTCCCTACCTGTCCACCAGATGTCATCTTGTCCTACTACACGTCCCTATACCTGCCCTTCCTATAGGCCACGGAACCGATCTACAAGCTCACAACACATCGCAGCGCGACACGTTGTGAGGTTGTAGATCTGCTATTTTCAGAGCGCAACTAAGCATAAAATGATTAGTTCTACAGGATCTCTTCTCGTCTAGTCCCTCCCTAACATTTTGGTCTAGTTATAATAGTATATGTTGCTGAAATTGTTATTGAGTCTTAGTCATTTGGGTTTAGTTTTTATGTCGTTTTTGTCCGTAATAAAAGGCAGTTGACAAAATAATTTCGTCCTACTCTTCCCCACTGACAGGTGCCCCTCCCACTCCCAGGTGTATAGCAGGGTTCCCCAATAGGCGGCCCGCGGTCCATTTGCGGCCCGCGGGGGGCTACTGTCTGGCCCCCACCAACCCCAGTAATAATGGTGGTATAAGAGCAGCAACAACACTAGTATATGGTCGTTGTCAGGTGGAAACCTCGTATCTCCAAATTTGTATGTTCTTTCGCAAAGTAAAGCCCTGCTTCATCATACATGGCCGTCGCACAAAAGTAGTGAAAACAGCAGATCTACAAGCACACAACGCCTCGCGGTGCGAGGCGTTGTGTGCTTGTAGTTTTCACTAGTTTAAATCATTTTAAATTTATAAATGCGAAACAAACGGTTGTGGACATACAAGATTTTCACCCGACAACGACGATATCTGAACTGTCGCTGGAGTAGCGGGAACACCACCGTCGCCCCCTGCAATGTTGTGGCCCTCGGCTTGGTACCCTAGACATAATTTCGGCCCTTGGGGAAAACTAATTGGGGAACCCTGCTGTAGAGTTTATGGCGTATACAGTACACCAGGGTACAGGCAACCTTAGGCACGGGTGCCAACATTGGCACAGGGGAGGGTGATCACTACTGGCACACTGGCATAAGTGTATGAGAGGATTCATATTTTAAAATCAAATATAGTTTTAAACGTGGTCAACCTAATTAAGTCACCTAATTATTACATCCTGCACATAATTCTACATTCATTAAAACTCTGAACTCTGACTGGGGAGGGAGTCGGGGAGAAAGGTGGGTTATTGGTCTGAGTCTAATGATAGTTAGTAACAATGTCCTGTCCTGACAATCAAAATATGTCCCAATGTTTTGATGGGGTGTCGTTAAAATGTATGTTGATTGTTGACATGGCACAATGAATATCTAGAAAAGGGGTCTTCAACGTTTTCAGGCCAAGGACCGCTTAGTTGAGAGAGAGATGAAGCAGGGACAACCTGTTCATAGATTCCATATAGTTTCATTGTTTGACAGCACAATCATCAGTGTATTTTGGATTCAAGTCAATTTGTGTTTTCAGATATTTAACCACTTGAACCGTCAATACTTAATGAACTTGACCTTTCACTCTGTACTTAGTGTGTTCTTTTTCCCCTGTACACCAAAGCTCTTTGCCAAAAATAGCCGAACTACAAGCTCTGTGAGGCGTTGTGAGCTTGTAGATCTGCTATTTTTGGCTAAAGTTCTCAGAATATGGACACTAGGGTTCAAGGGGGAGGACCCCCTGTAGTAACTCTGATCTAAAAAATAATAATAATAATAATTTCAAAAAGGTTTGCAGAGTGCAGACCCCTGCAGTGAGCGCAGTAACAAACAAAGCCAGATGCAAAGCCAGATGCACCCGGTGGATTCGAACCCCTGGTCTCTGCAGGTGGTGGGCAGGCACTTCACCGCTGCGCCCATCCAAGCTCGCGGGCTGGCCTTTCTTTGGCAGATTCTGATGTTACTTTAATACGACCTGCCTTGGCTCCCTCCATGCTCTCTGTAGTTCTCTGTTTTTCTGTTTAGTGTTCCTGAGTGGAGCTCTGTCTCCACATATTGACTTGTGTTTTTGACCTCCTGGACCTTGGATTACAGCCTGCTCTTTTGGATTAGTTTAGCCGTTGGGACCTCCTGCCTCCACTGCCTCCACTGCCTGCCTGCCTGCCTCACTATGTCCTGCGCAGTGGTGTAAAGCAATGGTTTTCAAGGGCCATTATTCATTTGGCATTTGAGCCACAGACTACCATTTCATGTAGCATCTCAGACCCAAAACCTAAAATATTGGTCCCATCCTAATTTACAGTACACTTTAAGACAGAATAAGACATAATAAAGCCATTATAAGAAATAATGTGTTGGTAATTAGAACTAAAATGTTTTATTACTGCCGCGGCAGCCACCACCGCACGGACCGGCAGTTTACCGCGACAGGACCTGCCGGTCCGTGCGGCGGCCGCCGGTCCTACTGCCGTTCTTTCTGCTATTCTGTCTTTGTATCTGTCTAATAAAACATATTAGTTCTAATTACCAACACATTATTTCTTATTATGGCTTCATTATGTCTTATTCGGTCTTAAAGTGTACTGTAAATTAGGATGGGACCGAATATTTTGTTGTCGTTGGATAGGATTTTGTCCACAATTCCATGCTGTATTGATGTTGGTACAATTAGGAGAGAACAGAGTTTGCATCTGCAGCTACGAGTGTGTGGCTATACTCTTCTTTGATTGCAATTAGGAGAGATGACGTCAAAATAACAATTCTTCTACATTCTCTAATTGTGTAGACTTCTTGTAAGGGTTACCAGCTCTCCATTATTTAGCTGGGGACCACCCAGAACCCCCTCAAGGACCACTGGTTGAGAACTGGTGTAAAGTAACTACAGTAAGTACATTTACTCAACTGTACTGTACAGTACCTAAGTACAATTTTGAGGTACTTTTAAGTTACTGTAGTGACATTTTCAGTTGGCTACTTTTACTTTCACTCAATTATTTGAAAACTGTACTACTAGTTCCTTTGTTGGTTTGATTATAATTAAGAAACACACATTAACCCTTCAATCCCATATACATGTTTCGGCAATTTGAAAATAGACGATCTACAAGCTCTGCTATTTGAAAAAGATCTTTATATATATTCTATTTGAACACTTGTGAAATGGGACAATCTGAATAATGATTAGTTTCTACTTTTGGTATACTTTAAGTACATTTTGATAGCAATACTTTTGTACTTTTACTCAAGTACATTTTGAATTCCAGACTTTGATTTGTGAGTAGACTATTTATACGAACTTGCAGATACTTTTACAGTTTTACTTATAATACTTTTTCCGCTGCAAAAACATTTCATAATTTGTACATTTCTGTGAAGACTTTTACTATTATTATTTTTTAGCAGATTACAAGCTCACAATTACGTGCGATCTTACTTGTTCAAAAGATTACAAGTTGTGTGAGGTTGTAGATCGGCTGTTTTCAAATAGTGTGTTTTCGTAGACCTGGTTGCTTGTTTCTCTTTGCGAAAGATGGCAACCCTGCTGGTGGACTGGACACACACACACACACACACACACACACACACACACACACACACACACACACACACACACACACACACACACACACACACACACACACACACACACACACACACACACACACACACACAGGCAGTGGCGTCAGTTCAGCAAAAGCTAGGGTATGGCAAAGATGGGAGTCCTCATGGAAAATAGGCATTACATCTTGGATAATAACACGGTTCTATTGTGAAAATAGCAGATCTACATGCTCACAACGCCTCGCGCTGCGAGGCGTTGTGAGCATGTAGATCGGCTATTTTCACAATGTCTGAAATACCCCTGCAGCTGCATACCCCTGCCATACCCAATTGACGCCCCTGCACACAGGTGGGGATGTTTTGCAATCAAGGCGACAGAGAGCAGAGTCAGTTGGGGGAAACATTTGACAGGTTTCATGCAACAACAACAAATATGTGCGTGTGTCTGCTGGACTCAACTGCAGTTGCAGTAAACACTTGTGAAAAAGGACTTATTAATGTAACGTTTGTACACCACCATATTCTACAGTTGGAGTTAATAACAAGAGCGATATAAGTGACTTTATGGCGCCAAGACCTCACTACCTGCTTAGAGAGGTTGGTGTTTATAGCTAAAGACAGCCAATAAGTATTATATAAAGTCATATTGGGACAACGGAGGAGAGACACTTGCTGTGCTACACATTGGGACATTGGAGGAAATGGTGAGCTGCCACTGCTATAGCCCAACATTAGACTCTGCTGTTCTCCTGGCTGTCTGGAAGGTGTACTGGATGGGGAGGTGTGTGCTGGACTATACAAGCTGTTTCATGGGCCCAAAGACACTCATCATCACATAACAAGGTAGCCTACTTTATTTATTTTCTGCTCAGGTGAGGACAGTGGGTTGTTCTGTTTTGGGCTGAGCTCTGCAACAGGCCTGTCGGGGGTGGTTTATTTCGGTTTCGTTTAAATATTGTTGCACTTGTCATTGACAGTTTGATTGTTGTGGGCCCACATTAAATTGAATTAAGGTTATGCAGCAGAGCTACTCACAGTTAGTTAAAGGGGTACTGTCACCTAAAGGGGTACTGTCACTTTAGAAGGTCATCTTAAAATATGAGTTAATATTTTTATGATGTCATTGTGGGGATGCGCAATTATAAGCCAATCAAATTATTTGACTTTATACTTAGACTACTTACTGTACTGGTCAGCTGTTGTTGGGGGGGCAAGGGGCAGATTACATGTATCCTACTGGCTCACCTGCCAGTGAGGAGCCCCCACCGGGAGGATGTAAAACCTTTCACTCATCCTACTCCTCCTCCCGCCCCAACACTCCCTGACCCCTGACACCCTGGTGCCATGGGTGACCCTGGCATATCTTTTCAAATGGGGGTCCGCGGGCTAATATGCATGCATGGGCACACTTTTAATGTCCCAAGAATCCATGGGCACGCCAACATAATACACCAAATATCGTCACTGTCGGGAAGAAACCTTGTATCTCCAAGTTTCAAATGTGTACGTTTCTTCGCAAAGTAAAGCCCTGCTTCATCATACAAGGCTGTCGCACAACAGTAGTGAAAACAGCAGATCTACAAGCACACAACGCCTCACACCGCGAGGCGTTGTGTGCTTGTAGATCGGCTGTTTTAAAGCATTTTTTAAATGATAAATACAATACTGGCTTTCAAGCAGTTTAAAGGGGCACACTTGACCCTTCTCAGGGGGACACCAAAGCCTTACTTTACACCACTGTGGATTCGTACCCACAGCCTCCGCCGTGCTGGGCATGCACTTAAATTACCGCTGCTCCATCGTCCCCCGAGCGCCGGGTTTTACACACTGTTGGTTGGCTGGCTGTTTGGTATTGGTACACATTGTGACATTCAGAGCTCTCTCTCTCTCTGTGTGTGTGTGTGTGTGTGTGTGTGTGTGTACGTGTGCGCGTGTGTGCGTTATCAAACGGCAGGTTAAACTGTGTGTCCTCGGGGAGTTCTTTGCCGTCCTCCCTGTGTAATGGAAAACTGTGTGTGTGTGTGTGTGTGTGTGTGTGTGTGTGTGTGTGTGTGTGTGTGTGTGTGTGTGTGTGTGTGTGTGTGTGTGTGTGTGTGTGTGTGTGTGTGTGTGTGTGTGTGTGTGTGTGTGTCAGAGTATAAAACAATGAAGCCCTTCTAAAATCCCCTTGTGTCCTCTCTCTCCCTCTCTCTCTCTCTCTCCCCTCACCACCACTTTTTCTCTGTCTTTCCCCTCCATCCACGGCTCACAGTTTCCTCTAACTCTCTCGTTCTCTTTTCGTTGCCTCCCATCCTATCCCCCCTATATAGATACTCTACCTCTATCTATCCATTTATCATCGTCGGGTTGGGGGTTGGGGGGGGGTGGCATCTTCATAGGAGGTGCTATGGCTTTATTAATGGACAGAAGCGAGGGAGAGAGCTTTGGGGTCGGAGAGTAAGAGTACCGGAGCCATTTCTTATAATACATCCCTGATGGAGAGAAAAAGACTATATTTAATGAGTGTCAGTTAGCATTGTTGTTACGTAAACTAAGGCCGGACTCACACATACAGTATATGCGTGAAACATCTTCTCCGTATCGTCTGAGAATGAGGGGGGGAGGGGAAGGTCCAATGCATTCTAGCTCAACCACAGGCTGTCTTTTGGCCAAGAGACACGGCAACGACAAAAAACCAAACAACCTTCCATTGACAATGCATTGGAACCGCCCCTCCCCCCCTCAATCTCAGACTACACGGACACGATAGCTGTCGCAACTGTGTGTAGGGCGCCTGACAATTACTCTTCTTGCTGCTTGGCCTGGTCACATGGAGGCTGAGTACAAAAAACTAAACAATGCAACAATCCTATTAGTAGACCGTGTATCTGAACTGTGCTGTCTTGTGATTTTCCTATGTGAATTGCTGATAAAGTATTCAATCAATCAATGAATCAATCAACAGACCAATCATTCAATCAATCAATCAATGGCTTTGGTTTTGCTTTTGTAGAAAGTTTAGTGTTTACTGTAGTGAGGGAGTAAACTGTGGGACGTTTACTCCCGAACTCTGCACTTAATGTGAACTGAACTGTCATGTATAAACTAGCCGAAGTCTCTCTTGGAGAAAGAAACGAGTAGAATATACATTTAGAAAGACAAGGAGAAATTCACTTTTAACTTGTACTCCTTTTGCCCCCGAAATGGATTAGGGTTAAACTTTTAGTTTGTTTGTATTTTGTCTTCTGCACAAATATACTTGAGTACAAGTGAGAGCTGAGTTGTCTTAAAACCACTCTTACATGTATAATTTATGTTTATTAGAAAATAGTTAATGTAAACTCCTTACTACCCACCTTTGACAGATAAACCCATGTCGTCTCAGAGACAATACATGTAAGTGGCCTTTAACTTGGGCTGCCTACGCCAGTGGTTCATTTAGGCCTAGAATTATGGAATGCTTTAACCAGTGAAAAATAGCAGATATACAAGCTCACAGCTTGTATATCTGCAATTTTTTTAGTGTACCCTTTCTGAATGGGTTAAAGGGCTTTTCGACCGGCAAAGAACCGGTTTGGGTTCTTTCTCCCGCCTATGGGATAAACCAGAGGTGAGCTTTTCATCATCATCAGCGTAGATTTAACACTAAACAAGGCGCTAACTCGTTCTCCTGCTATACCATCAACATGTGGAACGCCCTTCCACAAGCCCTAAAGGAGAGCAAATCCCTAGCCTCCTTCAAAATTGGTATGAAAAGTCACCTTCAGACAGCAGCTACCCGTGACTTGTAAACAGACTAAGCCCCCATGCCCCCCCCCCCCCTTTTTCTTTGTATTCTGCCTTTTGTATTTGATGTTATGCTTTTGAAACTGATATTATCCTAGATAAAGTACTATGTTCTATCCGTCTGTCTTTCAATGTTATATGAGATACTTAAAGTGTGGTTCCTGTGGAAATAAGTCTCGGCTTTCTAGGATCTCCTTTTAGTTGACCTTGTACCAGTGATTTGTACTGTCATGAAACTGTACTTTTTTCTATTGCAAACTTCTAATAAATTCTTCAATCAATCAATCAATTCCACCGAGAACCGCCATGGTTCCTCTGGTTCAATCTGGTGGAAACGCAAGCCGGTTCGCAAGAACAAACCAAGGTTCCAAGAAAGTTGAACGGCACTGGTTCTTGAACCAAGGTTCTTTTGGTGGAAAAGGAAACGTGGATTCCAGGGATTCTGTGGGTTCCTTTAGAGCAGGGGTCTTCAACAAGGGGTCCGGGACCCCTAGGGGGTCCTCAGAGTTACTACAGGGGGTCCCCCAAATCTTTGAGTGATAGAAACTTTTTTTCTCCTTTTTTATAATAATAACCACTAGCGTCCATATTCTGAGAACTGCCTAAAATAGCAGATCTAACAACAGCGCGAGGCGTTGTGAGCTTGTAGATCGGCTATTTTTGGCAACGAGCTTTGGTGTAGAGGGGGAAAAAGAGCAGACTAAGTACAGAGTGAAAGGTCAAGTTTATTAAGTATTGATGATTCAAGTGGTTAAATATCTGAAAACACAAATTGACATGAACCCAAAATACACAGTCAAACGTGCAGTCAAACTATGAAATATGGAATCTATGAACAGGGTGTGGGGGTCCCTGCTTCATCTCTCTCTCGACTAAGGGGTCCTTGGCCTGAAAACGTTGAAGACCCCTGCTTTAGAGGGGTCTAAATTGACCCATACAAATCTGTAACTCTGATTTGGTTCCATTTGTACACTGTCAGAGTTAAGGGGAGACCTTGAAATGCGAGAGTTTGGGAAACACTGCTAAATACAAAGTTGTTGTTGTTGACCGCTCACCTATCCTCTTGGTCAGGGTCTGGCTGCGGGTTAGCGCTCACCTATCCTCTTGGTCAGGGTCTGGCTGCGGGTTAGCGCTCACCTATCCTCTTGGTCAGGGTCTGGCTGCGGGTTAGCGCTCACCTATCCTCTTGGTCAGGGTCTGGCTGCTGGTTAGCTGTCCCTTCTTGATGAGCATGACATCATGAATAAACCAACAGCAGCTGCCCATGGCGCGCCCACATCCTGGTGCCAGGAACAAACACATGGTTGGTCGGCCGGTTGGCAATTAAAATGACACGCGAAGCAGGTCGCCCGTAACCACTTTAAATCAAAACAATTTTGAAAGAAGAAAAAAAACTTTTCAATTTGTATTTATTTATTTATTTTTATTGTGAGAATAGCTAATCTACAATCTCACATATATGACTAAAGCAATGGTCAGAGAAAATAGACCATGTACGAGCTCGCAAAACACATCGCAACTCTGAATTTGTAGATCTTTATACCAAAGATATTTTATACCAAATGTTCAGCTATTTTAGCCAAATCTTTGCCTACTATGCAGTGTTGATTTCGTCAACTAGCAGATGTGACTTATTTCACTGACTGTAAAATGTAGACTATTTGGGCAAGCTATATATGTATAGCTACTTGTATACAATAGGTCCAGTTGCAAACTGCAGACAGGTGCTCTTTCATGGCGGTTTTGAAGGAGAGTAGGGAGTTACGTTTCATGTGGTTGGAGGTTCCACAGATCAGCATGTGATGGAGTTTAGAACTGCTTCTCTCTGTCTCGTCCATGTTCTGCCTCTATAGCTCTCAGAGGTTGTCGACTGCCTCTTCTTGGCTTTTAGTCTGCGTGCGTGTGCGTGCGTGCGTGCGTGCGTGCGTGCGTGCATGCGTGCGTGCGTTTGCTCGCAGCATGTGTGTAGGCGTCTTTTCCGCCGGTGCCCACTTGCTCGCTCGCACATTGTGTTCAGTCAGTGTGCTTTGTAGTGGAGAGAGGACTCTCTCACAGATGGTGTGAGTTCACTGCCCAGGAGAGGTCTATAAAACCCACCCAAATGTAATCAAACGGACCCAGACAGAAACCCCCGAACGGTTTAGCCCCGAGGAAAGCCACAGCAAAACATCCCCTCCGTCCATTCACCTCCACCTCGCTCGTAACCAGGTGTTACGTTGGCCTGGAGCCAAAGGCAGCTGCAGTTCTGCCTCCTTGAATCCAAATGGCCGATGGTCGCCCGTCATCGCACCCCTGGCTCCTTTCAGGGTCGCACATGATTTAGACGCAAGGCTGCTCGGCTCAGGGGCCACTCAGCAAAATACCAATAGTCCAAAGGCTGCAAGCTAAATCTTTAACGGCCCTATTTTGGGCGTTTAGACAGTGATTTTGTAACGCACTACTTGAGTAGTCTATAAATTAAGGAAACAAAAACAATGTCATGGAATGATTAATGATGAAGTTTCTTCTTTTGGAACAAAGAAAATAGCAAAAAGGTATTGTATAAAACAAGAAAAAAATGGTTTACCAGTGGTTTTGGAGAGATACAGAAAAATGACCTCAGAAAGTATTTGTCCACACTCACTGCATGACGGCCCGCATGGACATACCGCAGGGCTCGCAGGTTGAATAGCGCTGAATTAGAAATGTTATTCTCTCGATAGTTATTAAATAGAAGTCGTCATCATGCAGTTTTCAGACACATTCGAGGTTTCCACCCGACTGCATGAGACAATTGTGTCCTCCTGTTACACCAGCGGTTCTCAACCAGCAGTCCGGGGACCACCAGTGGTCCTTGAGGGGGTTCCAGGTGGTCCCCAGCTAAATGATGGAGAGTTGGTAACAAAATGGACCCTTATAGATCTCTAACTCATGTACAATGTACAAGAAGTGTTATTTTGATCAACATTTGCCTGTTATCCCTCCTAGTACCACATCAATACAGCATGGAATTGTGTGAAAGCAAACAGTCTGAGCTGAATCTCATTAAATGGTGGTCCGTGGCTCAGATGCCATATAAATGCCTTGATATGAAAAGGGTTGAAAACCACTGTGTTACACTAATAGCCATAGGGTGGTACTGTTAGCCGCACATTTTGTTGTCGTCTAAACAGCCAACAGATTGTACTAGTACTGTACAATGCCGTCAATAACTCTGCTAACAGTCGTGACTAGCGTGCGTCTGTCCTCCAAATGCAGCATAGAAATGTATGCAGAATACTTAACTTCACACGGCTCTATAGGAAACGACCGCATAATGGACCATTTCTACTTCAACGGCGTGTGTGAGCTGCCTGCTTTTTTCTTTTGGTCTTTTTTTTACTCACTGGAACTCATTTTGGGTTGGCAGGGGGTTCGTGTATGAGTGTGAGACGCAGGAGAACAAGAAACTGGGAGATATGGAGGGGGAGATGGGGAGGGAGGAGGGGAGAGATGGAGGGGGGAAACACCAGCGAGAGCCCTGACCTGTTTATGTAAACATTCATCTGGGATAAACTGCTGATAGATTGACTTTACACACACATATATACAGTATGCACCCCAGCCACCACACACGGCCAAGGTAATGGCTTCAATCCCGCCTCTCTCCCCTCAATAGATTTACTTCCATGAATGCGACGCACACAGAGAGGCAAGGCCGCTTGTAATTAAGTTCTACATGTGCAAATGCAGTTGTGAAGCATTGCTTATGAGATCCGCTGTATAATCACATCGGCCCCAAAAGGGAGAGAGCTTACTTAGCATTTAAATAGGCTCCTTTGCTCGGTGCGCGTGCGCGCGTTCACGCACGCAAGTGTGTGTGTTTTGTGTACAAAAAATATTGCAGTTCAATGTGCGTGTGCCCATCTGAGGTAGTGTGTGTGTGTGTGTGTGAGAGGGAGAGAGGGAGTGTACTGCATGTTAGCGATAAAGGCGACATTGTATCGTTTATGTGTGCGCGGCAGCGCGCGCGGCAGTGCGATAAACCTTGCCTGTGTGTATTTATTTCATGTCGTCCCCCTGGCTCATTCATTGTGGTGTCAATAGAGCCAGTTTAAAAAGGGAATGCTGGGGGAGTATCAGAGGAAATTAACCGTGTGAAAGCGTGTTCCCGTTGCGTTGCCTCCGCCCTCTGGGGGGCGATAGGGAGATGAGGAATTCCATTGTTCACTTTGCAAGTTATTATGAAGGCTTTGGGGAATGAAATGAATGCACTGTATGGCGGATCCTCAAGCGTACGTGCGTGCGCCTGCGTGCGCCTGTGTGCGTGTGCACATGTGCGCGCGTGTGTGCACATGTGCGCGCGTGTGCGTGTGTGTGTGTGTGTGTGTGTGTGTGTGTGTGTGTGTGTGTGTGTGTGTGTGTGTGTGTGTGTGTGTGTGTGTGTGTGTGTGTGTGTGTGTGTGTGTGTGTGTGTGTGTGTGTGTGTGTGTGTGTGTGTGTGCTTGCACGCTTGTCTCCCATTGCGGGATGTTGCAGAGCCCAGACCAGACCATTTTGGGGGCGGCTGTGACTCAGGTGGTAGAGCAATGATCCGTGGGTCGGCGGTTCGAATCCCGGCTAGTCCTTTGGCATGGGATCAACTTTTACCAAAAGAATGCACAGACCTGGTTGGTTGTATAAGTTGGACAAAATGTGGCCATATTTTCCCAAATATGGAGATGACTGAAGTCTGACATCATAGATGTTTGATGTCATAGAGTCTATGACATAGACCGCATGAGACTGACACAATATGTCCATATATGGGCATTCCAGATATCGGCTTAATATTGAAGACATCGGGGGATCTCCATATATGGGCATAAAAGGGACAAGGACAGAATTAATTTGCAACATCATTGTGATGTCAGAACATGTCAGCTACTATATCCTGCTGAGCTGGGATGAGGTGTCACGCACGGTGACTGACACACACAGGCACGCACAGGATCTGCAGGTTTTTATAGTAAATGCAACCTACAGTCGCAATTATGGCACTGAATTGACCATATCCACACAGCGGCCATCTTGCCATCAAGACAATGAATTGCTACCCTATAGTTGCCGGCTGCCAGCAGGTGAATATGGGGTTGGGATCCGGAACCGGAACCGGATCCAATTCGTTGAGGAACCAGGAATGACTTCCATCACATTTGGAAGTGTTTATGGAGGCGTTTTATTTAACCGATTTAGGCCTAGAATTATTGAATGCTTTAACTATTGAAAAATAGCAGATATACAAGCTCACAGCTGCGAGCGTGTAGATCTGCTTAGTAGATCTGCTAAGTAGATCTGCTAAGTTGTGAAAATGTGTGCAAATCTTTGAATATGTATTTTTAAAGCGAACGTTTGTAACTCAAATTTTGCTTCTGGGTGGTCCCTGGAACTAGATATTTTGAGATGGGGGTCCGTGGCCAAATAAATATCAGTTTGGGGGTCCTTCACATCAAAAGGTTTGAGAACGACTGACATAGTAGTCTCTCAAGAACAGACTAACTGAGCACCTTTTCTTTGACGTTGGCTAACCAGATTGCTGACACGGAAACATAGGTTTTTCAAAAAACCTTAGAAGGATTCAAAAGACACTTATAGAATCGGGTCAAAATTCTAATTTTCACAATTTTTCAAAAATAGCAGATCTACAAGCTCGCAGCGCGGCACTCGGTGCCGCGCTGTGAGCTTGTATATCTGCTATTTCTCAATAGTTAAGGCATAAAATAATGATACACAATAATGTGTATCAGCTGGTATGTGGACGTCGCGTCTGCTTTGCAATTATTTCCTAAACGTTTTAATATCAAGGACCACCATAAGTCGGAGAGTGTACAAATGGAACCAAATGTACATTTGTACACTCTCAGAGCTGTGTTGACTTTGACCACAGATGTTGTTGATTTAGTTCTACTCTAAATAGAAAGTGTCTGAGTGGAAATGCAGGAGGTATACTTCACAGCCCAAGGGGAGTCCCTACCCTGATGCAGTGTAGATGTGTTTACATTCCTGGGGCATGGAAACCCTGCGGTGACTGATCTATAAAGACAGCTGTGGGAGTAAAGCATAGAGTCGAAGTCCCTCCCCATTTTGTTACCTGTCGGACAGCAAACCTTGCGAATCCAAAACAGTTCCTTTTTTTGAAGCGGTGAAAGCCGCTTCCAAGGAGTGGCTTTGTCTGTCCCGTACATGTTTTTTTGAGGATTCCCATAGATTCCCAAGGAGTGGCTTTGTCTGTCCCGTACATGTCCCGTACATGTCCCGTGCATGCAGAATTGAGGATAGGTCAAGCTTCACATGACAATTTGGCCCTCCAGACAAAATCATTCATTCATTCAGAATTCATAAAAATATAGAACTAAAGCACATAGAAAGTTTAGATCTAGAACACAGAATGTATAGATCTAGAACACAGATTTCATAGCTCTAGAACACAATTCACCGCTTCACTTCGAACCGAGGTTCGATTATAAAAAAATAAATTAATAGTGAAAATAGCACTTCACTCTGAGCTTGTAGAACTGTTATTTTCACTACTTTTGCGCAGCACTCTTGTATGATGAAGCTTTAATTTGAAATCAAGTTGAAATATGAAGATACAAGGTTTCTTCCCAACATCAACAACAACAGCAATATCGTCTCTGTCGTCGGGTGGAAAAATCATATGTCCAAGACAGTTACTTTCAAATTGAAAAAATGGCAAGAGTAGGCAAGTTCAAAATAGCCTGACTGCAAGCGTCAGACTCAATCACACACTTCGTTTTGGGATTGAGTCTGAGCCTGGGGACGGAGATAGGTAAAGCCTATTGACGTCACACACACACACACACACACACACACACACACACATACACACACACAGCCCCGTGTGTCGCCGACGGCGACGTGGCGTGACATTGCAAAAATACGTTATTTCTCATAACATATTATATGACTGCATGTTTACGTTAGTGCAAAATGGTATTAAAACGTAATGAAACGGCACTATTGTATAGTTTATTAAAAGAATTCGAGTCGAGTCTGACTCCGCCATGACAGTTTTCACGGACCAATCAGAGTCCACTAGCGGCTCACGTGGGCAGAAGAGCACCAATCAGAGTCCATTACGGACTCTCACGTGGGCAGAACAGCTCTGAAGGGAGGGGGCTGGGACCGGACCAGCCTACCACGTGCCTCAAGTCTATAGCCCTGATTGGCCCATTCAATTCGCCCGCTCCTCGGGCGAGCTTGAAATAAGATAAAATATCTCCGGGCTCAGTCCACACTACACACCACTCACCAACAGGGGGTGGTGATGTGCGGACTGAAGTATCAGGCTAAGTTCAAAAGGCCTCGCCTCGTGCCATGTTTCAAGATCTGCTACATTTGTTACTCTTGTGTGACGCTGTAACATGATCAAGTTGGGCATTAATTTCCCCAAATAAAAACAGATTTATTTTTTATATGGAGATAAGAGGTTGCTACCCAACAGTGACTATATGTAATACTGTAGACATTTTGCTGTACATTTAGTTCCACAGTCTCCACATATAAATATTATGACAATAACCAAACTTGCGATGCGTTGTGGGCTTGTAGATCAGCTATTTTCACAATGTGAAGCTGGTTGCACACTGCTGCGTTTTTCGGGCCGAATATCGGAGTGAATTTCGGAGCACGCAAATAAAAAAATCAACCTCACGTTATGTCAGTCACGTTTGCACACTGCCGCCCGTTTCGCGCACCACTCTGTCCCTTGCTCTCTCTATCTCTCTCTCTCTCCTTGCCCTGAAAAACGCATTTCGCAACGAAAAACGCAGCAGTGTGCAACCACCTTTAGCCTTTGTTTTTTTGTAATATTTTGACAATTTGGCCAATTTGGTATTAAAAACGCCTTAAAGGACAACTTTGTTTTTTTTACAACAAGGGTTCATATTTTAGATAGTCATTAGAGAAAAGAAAAGATGAGTGTTAAAATGTTTTCATTTACTTCTTTATATCATAGTGATTTTAACGATTTTGCATGCATGCCCAAGTGGCTAAATATGTATTTTTAGACTCAATAAGCCCATTCCCAAGATGCACCACAATCTTTCATGGCCAGATGTGACTTATGGGGGCTGGTGTAAATTGTAACAAAGAAATTGTTAGCTTATTGGGTCAAAAAAGACATATTTGGCCACTTGTACGCATGCCCCCAACCACTGAAATCAAACCACTAAAATTGCTAAAACAATAGAAAGCAGTAAATGAAAACATTTTAACACTCATCTTTTCTTTTCTCCAATTACTATCTAAAATATGAACCCTTGTTGTAAAAAAGTTGTCCTTTAAAGGTCTTTAATTGTTTTCACAATATTTATCTGTCGAACCGAGTCAAACTAAATGTAATGCGTCAACTCCTACATTGCAAGTGCTTGTCAGTGTGGGGGGTCCCCAGTTCAAATATGATTATTTTGGGGTCCCCAGTTCAAACACGATTATCTTGTGGGGGTCACAGCCTGAAAAGGTTAAAGGGGAAGACCACCCATTTTCAATATTGAACTATGTCATTAATATACCTTAGAGGAGTTGTGTGGAAATAGAAAAAAAGTTCCCCCCTTCTATGTTGCCTAGAACTGGAGGATTGAGTTTGGGGTTTGTATTGTAAAGTACAATGTGTGATGTCATCCAGTTGTACTCTACAATACAAACCCAAAAATCAATCCTCCAGTTCTAGGCAACACAAAAGGGGGGGAACTTTTTTTCTATTTCCACACAACTCCTCTAAGGTATATTAATGACATATTTCAAAATTGAAAATGGGTGGTCTTCCCCTTTAAGAACCACTGTCCTGGTAGACTGCTGAGTAGAAAGAATTATATTTAAATGTAAATGACCCTGGAGGAGCTTCATTTGCCTTAATATCTTAGATCGTACCACAGGGACTCGGAAGACTTTTGGCAATCGCTGCCTAGACACATTAACTACCGCCATCAATCTCTCCCACAATAACTTTTGCGGCTCAGTTTTTTTTTTTTTTTTTTAGTTCTTTCCAATCTCCCCGTCCATAGCTTCCTTAAACATCACAATGGATCCATATGGTGACGTTTAAACAAAAAAGGAAGACCGTTATAATGAACATTACATGGTGGGGTGTAAAGTACTTTTCATTTATATGGCACTTCTTCCAGAGAGATCTCACACAAAGTGCTGTACAAACCGTAGGATTGAAAACAAAGCATTTAAAGTAATTTAAAGGCATTTAAAACAATCAAAACGACAGAAAGATAAGACTGTACAAATTAATCTCAGTCAAAATTACACGATCGAATCAAGAACCTCCCGAAAACGCTTTTTTTGAACAGTGTAGCATTTTAAAGATGGGGTATTGTGGTTATACTAGGAGGAAGATTTTTTTCCAAAAAAGTGTACATTTAGAAAGAGTTAAAATTAAGTTTTTATGGGGCCACACCCACCAGATCATTAAGTATGCCTGGTTGTCATGGTGGGTGGTGAGCCAGCTGAAGATAGCCACACCCACAGTGTTGGGTGTATGGTAAAAGAGGGAGGGGATGATTCTATGATGTCATTAAAGGGCCAGTTCACCTCTGGGACAACCAGATCTTATTTTATTGTTGTAGGGGACGCATTTTGCATCATATGAGTCATCATGCTGCATCATATGATGCAAAATGCATCATCATTCATGCTGAAATACTAAAATATCTCAAAACACAGATTGAACACAAAAAATAACTTGTGTCTGTCCCAAACAACAATAAAATAAGATCTGGTTGTCCCAGAGGTGAACTGGCCCTTTAACTCAGTGTTTTTCAGTTGGGCCTTTTGACTCAGAGGCGGCTTTCAGCTTTCAGGAAGTAACCAAAAATACACAGAGAAGACATTTTTTGAATATTATAACCACATTTAGGGGTGTATTAGAGTAATGTCAACTCCATAGACACATACAAAACAGAAAAAGTACAACACTATGGCACCACCTCTTTAAAGGACAACTTCATTTTTTTACAACAAGGGTTCATATTTTAGATTGTAATTAGAGAAAAGAAAAGATGAGTGTTAAAATGTTTTAATTTACTTCTTTCTATCGTTTTAGTGATTTTGATTTGCATGCAAATCAAAGTGGCTAATTGCGTTTTTTTTTTTTTTTTTTTTTTTTACTTATGGGGGCTGGTGTGTAAGAAATTGCCGCCTTATTGTGTCTAAAAAGACATATTTAGCCATTTGTACGCATGGCCCCACCCACTGAAATCAAAATCATTAAAATTGCTAAAACGATAGAAAGCATTAAATGAAAACATTTTAACACTTTTCTTTTCTCTAATGACTATCTAAAATATGAACCCTTGTTGTAAAAAAAAAAAAACGAAGTCCTTTAAGGTTATTCTTCCAAAGTTTGAGAGCTAACAGCCTGAACAGGCTCTGTCTGTCACCTTTAGATTTTAATTTGGTACGGACGGTGGAATGGTTAGCAGACCGACACAGTTCAGCAGCCCTTACCTTGTCACAGTGTGCGACTAATTTTAACCAGCTCTGCTCCCCACATCATATCGTCACCTATCGTCGTTGTTGGGTGGAAACCGTGCATGTCCAAAACCGTTCGTCGTGTATGTTTACCATGAGAGGGAACAGTGGTAAATCGGCAAACAACCCACGACCCTCGAATGGTAAATTGCTTTTCTACCACTTCTACCATATAAATGAAAGAAAACACAGTTGTAACTTGCAAGGTTATTTAGTTATACAACTGCAACACAACAGTGAGCGGGGTCCATGAGCCAACTCAAGGTTGTTGACTGATTCACCACTGTTTTAAGCCAATCAGAATCCAGTATCTGAACATGTGACCACAAAAAGTGGTAAAATTATCATTTTAATTAAAAAAACATTTAGTGCTCCAGAAATGAACGGGTTAAAATGTCCAGCGTGCCTCCCGCAGGCTCCCATAAGCGGCCAGTCTCTTATTTTGAAGGCTAGAAGTCGATTGCGTAAACACTTCCGGTTTGACGTCATGACGTCATTCACCGGAAGCGATCGTCATCAACATGCGGTTGTGTAATGGCGGATCGTTGCTTTTCAACATGTGTTTTATTAGCGAAAATCTAATGCCATCCTTGGCTTTAAAAGTGTTGTTTGGAGAAAATGGACATTAAAGATGCGATTCCCCGTCGGCCTCCATGTTATGGGATTACTATTTTGTGCACGTGGATCCGTGATGATGATGAATCGGCGAGGCCGATCGTGCCAGGACCTTCCGCCAGGCTACAGGGTAGGAGAACCGGCGTTACTCCATATACAGTACTTTTCGCGAGTATACTCGGGATTGGCACTCTAAATACTCGAGTATTTTTCACGAGTATTCTCGGGATCGGCTACAAATGAGTTAACATTGATTTAAACTAGTGAAAGTGATAGTGTGCTTGTAGATCGGCTATTTTCACTAGTTTTGATGCGACAGTCTTTATGATGAAGCATGGCTTTACTTTACGAAAGAAAACGTACAAATCTGAAAGTTGCTTGGAGATACGAGGTATTCTGCCTGACAGTTATGCAGTAGGAACCTACAGTACCAACTGGTTGGCAGGTTCATTCTTTATGCATTTACTCCAGAGGCAAATATTGTACTTTCCTTCCCACTCCGCTTCAATAGTTTGACACGTTTATTTACTAATTACCCTTTGCAGATTAATAAATCAATAAATCAATCAATAATTTCAGTATTTCTACCAGCGCTGACAGTACAGTGATGTCAATAAGTAATGCATGGGATCTGTCTCTTGTTCTCAGTTTTAATTAAACATGGTCCCGTCATCGCCTCCTCCGCACTGTTCACATCCTTCCTCTGTCTCTTAGGCCAGTGGTTCAACTTCTCAACCTCTGGGTCGGGACCCCCAGGGGGTCCCCAGATTATTTTGGGGGGGTCCCCGGATTAACTTAATGTGTGAGAAAACAATGTTTTCTCACTCAACAGTAAACAAACCAAACATAAAGTTTAAGTGTATAGAGGGTATCTACACATTTCTAAAGTGACAATTTACTGACTTTTTTTTCTAAAATGACAAATGAAACATTGGCCAAAATGTCCAAATATTAGAGGCAGACATTGTGAAAATAGCCGATCTACATCACAACGTTGCGAGGCGTTGTGAGCACGTAGAGCATGCTATTTTCACAATAGGACCGTGTTGTAGAAAATGCAATGCTCCTAGTGTTTGTAAGGGTGGGGGATCCCCAGTTAAAATATGATTATTTTGAGGGTCGCGACCTGAAAAGTTTGAGAACCACTGTTATGAGCACATCAACATAGGACACAGCCACAGCAGTGCTATTATTCCACTTGCTCTTATTTTTATTTCATTTTTATTTATTGTTGTCAAAACCTAACAAGGAATTCGTCTCAGTCGGCTGCTGACCCCCTAGGCCGTCCAACTTCTTTTATGCATTTATTTATTTGTTTTAAGGCAACAATTTGACAATTTGAGTTGTACTTTTTCCGAAACAAGTCTCGGAAGCCAGTGAGTCATGGAAAGCAGGTATGCATGTAAAATAAATGTTTATAAATAAAAATAATAATTGGGTCCAAACAAATCCAAAATGAACATTCCATTCACCGTCTGTACAGTATCATTTTGGTGATCCTCGAAAAAGTTTGAGCACCACTGCCATAGAAACATACGTTTTTCAAAAAAACTTTTTCAAAAAATTTCAAAAATAGCAGATCTACAAGCTCGCAGTGCGGCACTCGGTGCCGTGCTGCGAGCTTGTATATCTGCTATTTTTCAATAGTTGACGCACAAAATAATGCATAATAACGCGTTCCCAGTCTAAATAGGTTAAACCCCCTCCCCCTATGAAGAACATTCAGGGGGTGGCCCGCCGTGAATCCTTGTACAACCCAGGCCCAGAATTTGGTGTGACAGCCCTACCCCTGTGTGCAAGGGTTATGTCTGCACGTCACATTACCACCAACATGCTTAATGGGATGAATACTCTGACAGCCTCTGTAAGCTTCGTCAATCAGTAGAATTCGTCTCTGTCGCGTGGAAACCTCATTATGTCCAAAAGTGTTTACATGTTTAGGCCTGAATGCAAATCTGTGTAATTTTAGATTTGAACCACATTATTTTAGGCTTTAACTATTAAAAGATTTGCTATTTTTTGAATATTTTTGACCCGATTCTATAAATGTCTAGATCCTTCTTCTAAATCAGTGGTTCTCAAACTTTTTCATGTCAAGGACCCCCAAAATGACATGTATTTGGCCGCGGACCACTATCTCAAAATATGTTGTTCCAGGGACCACCCAGAAGCAAATATTTGAGTTACAAAATGTTCGCTTTTAAAAAGATATATTCAAAGACTTGCAAAATTCTAAGCCTAAAGATTAAAAAACGGCAAAAGTGGCAGATCAACAAGCGGATCTGCTACTTTTGAGGGTTTTGTGCGACGATGTAGTTCGATCAAGTAGGGCATTGGTTCTCAAAGTGGGGTCCGGAGAGGGGACCCCCAGGGGTCCTTGAGGGAGTTCCAGGGGGTCCCCAGCTAAATGATAGTTAGGAACCAAAATGTACCCTTATGGGTATGTAACTCAGAGAGTGTACAAATGGAACCTTGGTTACTTGTGGGTACTTGAAATTAAAATAGTTTAGAGCCACTGCTAGAGCCGTCAAAATGTTCTCTTATGGGGGTCCCCTGGTATATATTTTCAAATCCGGGGTCCGCGGGCTAATAGGTGTCAATCTGGGGGTCCTTGACATGGAAGAAGTAGGGCATCAATTCATGAATAAATATGGACATAAGAGGTTTCCGCCTGACAGCGACGACATTGCTCACTTTTTCCCCGGTCATATGAGGACATGCCTGACGCCCTTCACCGCCAAAACCTCTCCTAAATTAGCTTTAATTTCGTAGCTGTCAGTCATTTTACAGTGTAACTGTCACTCGGTCTCAAACGGTGACAGATTGCATTTGGCAAATAAATCCTCCTTGAATAAATGAGCACATGTTGGCGCACGTAGACGTACGGCACACACACACACACACACACACACACGCGCACACACGATGGCGACGAGAGCTGGCAAAGTCCTGTCTGTGTAATTATGACATTTCCCGCCGCGCGACGACGCGCAAATGAGCTTATGCTCTCGACGCATAATAAAACTAATCGTTATGACTCAGTAGCACATTAAGGGAGTGTGTCAGTCCATCCTTATTGGCTCGTGTGCTTCTTTGAAATAAAGGACACCTATACGGTAATGGTACAATACAGCATGGTTAGCGTAGCAAATGGCATCTTAATTTAGTCCTTGAAAGACAAAGGTTGTCATAGACCTGATATGGTGATGAAATGGTACGGTAAAGTTCATGTTAACGTGGCACTATCGTGGCAGGGTGGTGGGGGTAGCGTGGTATTGTAGATGTGGCTCGAGCATCGGCGTGCATTTCAGTGCGGCTGAAAAACAAGGGGGAAACACTAGAGAGAGAGAGAGAGAGAGAGAGAGAGAGAGAGAGAGAGAGAGAGAGAGAGAGGGGGTGCACGTTGAGTTGACCCTAGTGAGTAGCTTTGATGTAAAGACGCACACTTCTTTAGTTTGTATATTTGATCTCACCTTAAATTGGCTTTACAGGATGCCCCAACAGTGAAGGGGGAGGCGGCGTGTGAGCACCGCGCGGTACAAAGCACAGCGTGTACCGCCATGTTCCGTGTGTTTGGCGTGGGAGAGTTTTGTCCATCAGAGTTCTCTCTCCTGCTACTGCCAGCATTCAGAGAGTTTTCCACTAAGCTTTGAAAAATCATGGAATATTATGCGTCGCCTGATACACCCGCAGATGGTCTCATAAGACAGGGTGTGGCTCTTTTGAAATGGTTCCGTTGGCGATAATTCAATGCAAATTCAAAGGGAACTGACTGCAGGCTGGTTCAGTGACATGTTCCGATTGGAATGTATGGTATATGCCATTTTCTAACACAGCTCTTGAGGACTGAATCAGCTGATTTTTTGGGGGGTAGTCGTGTGATCAACGTGGCTCCCCGTAGTCCAGAGAGTGACAAACGGTTAGGTTAGGTTAGCGAACAGCACCATATAGTGCAAAAGAAAATAACTCGTCATTGACGGTGTTGGCAAATTAACTTTCGTCATAGTACGTCTTTGGCTGTCAAGTTAACGCTGCTATACTGTATGGAAGAAGGCAATTGCTTATTTTTATTTGATTATATTCAGACGGAAGTTTTGTCTCTGTGACACTTCCAGGGGCCACAGTCTGCCTCCAAAACTATTATTTTTTATCTGTGAGAAGTTCATTCAGTGTCATTGGTCGATAAATGCAGGCCTGCCCTGATTAACCAATCAGGGTCGCCTCTTGTTCGGATTGGTTAGACCTCTATCTCAATCCTTTTAGCCCCGGGTCGGCTGGTTCATGCACCAATGAGCTGCTAGTGACAGAGCTTCTTACAGATAACAGAATAGTTTTGGAAGCAGACCACGGCTCCTGGAAGTGTCACAGAGACTTGATTTTATTAGGGAGCATTGTTAGCCGTCTGAATATAATAAAATAAAAATAAGCAATTGCCTTTTTCCTGCTTATGTCAGCAGAAAACGATACATAGCAGCTTTAAGCTAATCACCTGAACCCCAGTTGGGAACCAGTGCTGTAGAGCAGTGGTTCTCAACCTGTAGGTCGGGACCCCCAGGGGGGTCACCAAATTATTTTGGGGGGTCCCCAGATGATTAACTTAATGTGCAACATTGTTTTCCCACTCAACAGTAAACAAACCAGCAACCAGTTTACATTTCTAAAGTGACAATTTAAGGACTTTTTAACATCTTTAAATGACAAATTAAACATTGGCCAGGTTGTCGAATATTAGAAGCAAAAATGATGAAAATAGCGAGGCGTTGCGAGGCGCTGTGAGCATGTAGAGTTTCACAAAAGAACCGTTTTACACAAAATGTAATGCCTCAACTCTTATAGTGCTCATCAGGGTGGGGGGTCCCCAGTTAAAATATGATTATTTTGGGGGTCGCGGCCTGAAAAGGTTGAAGACCCCTGCTGTAGAGCAGCCGTGTGTCTGGAGAGCAAGACCCTGTTGGGATCAGGATTTTAAAAACCAACACCAGCGTTCTGGTGATGTGTGCTGGGAGCTGGACAGGCTCTGGCCCTTTCTCATGCCCAGCTGTTCTGTGTGAAACCATGGCCATATGTCAGGCTGTGCACCACACACAGAAGAACATTATGCAGAAAGCTTTCTTTTTTTTTCTCTCTCCTTTTAAAATTACCTTCATTCAAGCTATTATGACTTTAAGCCGTCAATAAGTAATAGGTGTGCGTGGGAGGGCAGACATCCATAATTGACGCAAGAGCTCAAAAATCATCCTGCGACAGAGAGAGAGAGAGAGAGAGAGAGAGAGAGAGAGAGAGAGAGAGAGAGAGAGGGAGAGGGAGAGGGAGAGGGAGAGAGACAGGGGCGTCACAAGTGGGGGGGTAATTGGACTGAGTTACTAGGGCCCAAGCAGGAGGGTCCTTAATTATTATGCTTTAGCTATTGAAAAATAGCAGATATACAAGCTCACAGCGCGGCACCGAGTGCCGCGCTGCGAGCTTGTATATCTGCTATTTTTGAAAAGTCGTGAAAATGTGTGCAAATCTTTGAATATACTGTATGTATTTTTTAGGCGAACATAATTTTGTACAAAGACTTTGCTTCGGGGGTGGGGGTCCCTGGAACTAAATATTTTGAGATGGGGGTCCATGGCCAAATACATATAATTTTGGGGGTCCTTCACATGAAAAAGTTTGAGCACCACTGACGTAGAGTTTTTCAAAAAACCTTAGAAGGATTTGAAATAAGTTTTTTTTTTCACGATTTTTCAAAAATAGCAGATCTACTGTGAGCTTGTAGATCTGCTATTTTTCAATAGTTAAAGCACAAAATAATGCATTCCCAGTCTAAATGGGTTAAACCCCCTCCCCCTATGAATAACATTCATGGGGGGCCCGCAGTGAATCCTTGTACCCAGGGCCAAGAATTTGGTGTGACACCCCTGTAGAGAGAGAGAGAGAGAGAGAGAGAGAGAGAGAGGGAGGGAGAGAGAGAGATGACAGAAGGTGGGAAGTGAGGATGGAGAGTGAGAAACGTGTGTTAATGACACTGCGACCTTTGGTACAACAGGAACGCACGGCGAGGGAGAGCCAGTGTGACTGAGTGGGCGAGTGGGCAAGGTGAGAAATAAAGAGAGAGGGCAGAGAGAGAGAGTGTGGAAAGGGTTCACGGCGGGAAAGAAAAGAGAGGAGGAGGAGGAGGGGAAGAAGA
The DNA here is from genome assembly GCF_963921795.1 of Nannobrachium achirus. Taxonomy (NCBI): domain Eukaryota; kingdom Metazoa; phylum Chordata; class Actinopteri; order Myctophiformes; family Myctophidae; genus Nannobrachium; species Nannobrachium achirus. Next base: position 13,190,610 of record NC_137824.1, on the reverse strand, counting down.
AGAGAGGCAGAGGTGACAAAACCAAGAAAAGGAAAGAGGGAAAGAGGAGGAGAGAGAGAGAGAGAGACAGAGACAGAGATAGTATGGATGGGACGATAAGCGGTATTATCGTTTATCCTGATAAAAAAAAGCACTCACGATAATCATATCGTGGAGATTTACTTGCACTGGGATCAATTCACCTTTTTGCCAAGCTGCATATCCGGTACCACTTATAGTCGGGGGCGTTAGGGAGATAACATGGTCATTTCGCGCTAAATCAGTCTAAAAGCACCAAATTTTGCACAGATGTAGCCCAGGGCATGCTCTAATGATTTAGCTAGGGCGCCGGAGTTGGCGACCTTCGGGGTCGCCACAGCAGCCAAATCAATTTGGGCTCCCATTGACTTTCTATACAGGAGGAAAATACCCAGAAAAGAATCTGCTTTAAGTAGGATGTGCGGGGTCTAACTAGGGGTTTGTCATGATGCTGAATCAATTGCAAGCATTTGTTTTGCACAAAAAACATTCCTTGGGCTATAAATGGACCCAGAAAACGATGGTTTAAGTGATGAAAAGTGATGAGTCATCACTTTTCACAGTTTGTGGGTGTTGTTTTGGGCCATTTATAGCCCAAGGAATGTTTTCTGTGCAAAACAAATGCTCGCAATGGATTCAGCTTCATGACAAACCCCTAGTTAGACCCTGCACATCGTACTTAAAGCACATTTTTTTCTGGATATTTCCCTCCTGTATAGAAAGTCGATGGATTTGATTTGGCTGC
>NC_137824.1:13158923-13187147 GCF_963921795.1 Nannobrachium achirus | reverse complement strand
CCCCTCAGGGACCCCCAGATGTCCCCGAACCACACTTATTGCTAACCAGCCATGGACCCCCCTTCGGAAACCCCTCAGGGACCCCCAGAGGTCCCCGAACCACACTTTGAGAACCAGCCATGGACCCCCTTGGAAATCCGTCATGGACCTCCAGAGGTCCCCGAACCACACTTTGGGAACCAGCCATGGCTGTACGTGTACCAGGCTGTTGTGAACCAGCCATTAGAAACCCTGGGGGTCCCCAAACCACACTTTGGGAACCAGCCATGGACCCCCTTGTAAACCCCTCATGGACCCCCTGCCTGCCTGCATGTTGATCCTATTACTTGGATGTTAGACTAGCCTACAGCTTTTATTTTGAAGTTGTGTACCATGTGACTTGACACGTGGTCACGTGACATTCATGATGACGATTTGTTTCCTGGACTTGAAAATTGAATAATGGGCCTATTTTTTGTTTGTCGGTTCCAAATCAAATAATGCCAAAATATGAATCACACATTCAAAAAATTTAGCAAATTTTAAGCATTTTCCTGATTTTTTTGTGGGCTAGAAAATTGGAAAAATTGGCCCATTTTTTGATTGTTGTAATGGGGTAAGAAATTAAGAATTACCTTTTTCAAGATGTTTTTCCTTTGTCGGTTCCAAATCAAATAATGACAAATACGAATCACACATTTAAAAAATTGAAGCATTTTCCTGATTTTTTTGCAAGCTAGAAAATTGGAAAAATTGGTACATTTTTTGATATTCGTAATGTGGTAAAAATTCAAAAATACCTTTTTTAAAGATGTTTTTCCTTTGTCGGTTCCAAATCAAATAATGACAAAGCCGAATCACACATTTAAAAAATTGAAGCATTTTCCTGATTTTTTTGCAAGCTAGAAAATTGGAAAATTGGTCAATTTTTTGATATTCGTAATGTGGTAAAAAAATGAAAAATACCTTTTTTAAAGATGTTTTTCCTTTGTCGGTTCCAAATCAAATAATGACAAATATGAATCACACATTTAAAAAATTGAAGCATTTTCCTGATTTTTTTGCAAGCTAGAAAATTGAAAAATGAACCAATATTTGATTTTATGGGGAGCTAGAAAATTAGAAAATTGAGAGAAAAATGATTTTTTTAAATTGAATTCCTATTGAAAATCTAACGATACTTTAGTACCCTGACCTTGCAGGACATTTTCAGGAATAGAGCAGTAAGTACTGAAGGGGTCGGCAACCCAAAATGTTGAAAGAGCCATATTGGACCAAATAAACTAAAATCAAATCTGTCTGGAGCCGCAAAACATTATAAAAGCCTTATACTGTATATCGTCGTTGTCGGGTAGAAACCTTGTACTAAACTAGTGAAAACAGCCGAACGTTGAGTGCTTGTAGATCGGCTGTTTTCACTACTTTTGTGCGTCAGTCTTGTATGATGAAGCAGGGCTTTTCTTTGCTAAAAAACATACACATTTGAAACTTGGAGATACAAGGTTTCTGCCCGACAGTGACAATATATTAAAAGTCTATATTAGCTACATAGCCTACTGTCAAAATGACTAAGTAGGCTACAAATACATAATGAGCATTACATTTAATATTTATTCTACACATTTTTACAGCATTGGAAAGCGCTAAGAATGTTTGTGTCATGTTTGTCCTCCTACAGAAACCATATTAAAAACAATATATATATATATATATACATTTTTCCCCCTATCTTTATTCCTTAATACATTTTTGAAAAAGCTCCAGGGAGCCACTAGGGTGGCGTTAAAGAGCCGCTTGTGGCTCTAGAGCCGCGGTTGCTGACCCCCGGAATAGGGGAACGGTGGAGCACAGTCGGTAGCGCTGTCGCCTCACAGCCGGAAGGTCCTCGGTTCGATTCCCGCCGGGGGGCGCTGGAGTCGGGGCTATCATAGAGCTAGGGCTGTCACAATTATTACATAATCGTCTAATCGTGATTATTTGACATAATCGTGATTATTTTTCATAATCGTCATAATCGTTTCCATGTTGAAAAACGTTCATATATTTAAAAAAATAGTCAAAAATAGTGGAAATAGCAGATCTACAAGCTCACAACGCGTCGCGTCGCGTTGTGAGCTTGTAGATCGGCTATTTCCACTATCAATGTTATTTTTTAAGTAGTAAGTTGTCAAATATGTCAGTAATGTATTTGTATATTTAAGGTTATGTGTCATATCTGCCATATGCAACTTCAAAGCCTAAAAGCCAAACAGAAATGTAATTATCAACGACAAATACACAATTAAATCGTTAATCGCCAATTATTTGAGTGACAATTAATCGCCATGTAAAATGTCATATCGTGACAGCCCTACATAGAGCCCTTTGGAATCTGCTCAACTACTAAAGGGGACGCTGCCAGTGTGGGTAATGTATGTTCATTGAAAACAATGGGGGCGGCTGTTTTGGCTCGCGCGTCCACGGCTGGTGTGTGTGTGTGTGTCCCTTTAGTAAAGGGCAGGGGTCTTCAACAGGGGGTCCGGGACCCCTAGGGGGTCCTCAGAGTTACTACAGGGGGTCCTCCAAATCTTCCAATCATTTTTATATTAATAACTTGAACCCTAGTGTCCATATTCTGAGAACTGTAGCCAAAAATAGCATATATACAAGCTCACAACGTCTCGCGCTGCGAGGCGTCGTGAGCTTGTAGATCGGCTATTTTCGGCAAAGAGGTTTGGTGTAGAGGGGAAAAAGAGCAGACTAAGTACGGAGTAAAAGGTCAGGTTTATTAGGTAATGACGGCTCAAGTGGTTAAATATCTGAAAACACAAATTGACATGAATCCAAAATACACTGATGTTTGTGCTGTCAAACGATGAAACTATATGAAATCTATGAAAAGGTTGTGGGGGTCCCTGCTTCATCTCTCTCTCAACTAAGGGGTCCTTGGCCTGAAAACGTTGAAGACCCCTGGTATAGGGTTTAAGTGTTTCACCTTTCATCTGTCTTTTTTTACTCATCTTTCCATTCCATCTGTTGTGTGAGTTCTGTAGCCGAGTGGCAGAAGGCCTACTTTCACTGTCGACTGATTCCCATGATTTATAGTTAGATTAATTACAGTAAATTACTCAAATTAGATGATTTACAGCCAGAACCACTTGATTCCAAAAGACGGGCGAGAGCGAATGAAAGGAAACTACAGATCGCTGGTTGCGTCTTCACCATCACATTGTGTTGCAGTTTCTAGGGTGATCATTGTGACTCTCTTCCAGCCGTTCTGTTGGAGCGTGTACACTGTTATTAGGCAGACAATCACTGCTAAACACTAACGACCCCAGTGTGTACAAGCATCCATTTGCCAAGCAGATGCTGCTCAATGCCAAATGGGTCGTTACACCGGCAAAACCGAGGGTGTTGGCTGGCTGTCTGTGTACGTGCAATCTGTGTGCATGCAGTCGTATGTGTGTGTGTGTGTGCAGGTGTGTCGCACCACATTCTGGGCCCTGAGTACAAGGATTCACTGCGGGCCCCCCATTAATTTTCTTCATAGGGGGAACTGGGAACGCATTATTAGACAGTGCTTTGTGCTTTAACTATTGAAAAATAGCAGATATACAAGCTCACAGCTGCGAGCCTGTAGATCTGCTATTTAAAAAAAATCGTGAACATTTTTGCAAGTCTTTGAATATTTCAAATCCTTCTAAGGTTTTTTGAAAAATGTTTCTATGTCAGTGGTGCTCAAACTTTTCATTTCAAGGACCCCCAAAATGATATGTATTTGGGCACGGACCCCCATCTCAAAATATTTTGTTCCAGGGACCCCCCAGAAGCAAAATTTTAGTTTAATGCTTAAAAAAGACATATTCAAAGAGTTGCACACATTTTCACAACGTTTCAAAAATAGCAAATCTACAAGCTTGCAGCGCGGCACTCAGTGTATGAGCTTGTATATCTGCTATTTTTCAATAGCTTAAGTATAAAATGATTGGGGCCCCCCTCCACCTTGGGCCCTAGTAACTCAGTCCCCCCCCTTGTGACGCCCCTGTATGTATGTGTGTGTGTGTGTGTGTGTGTGTGTGTGTGTGTGTGTGTGTGTGTGTGTGTGTGTGTGTGTGTGTGTGTGTGTGTGTGTGTGTGTGTGTGTGTGTGTGTGTGTGTGTGTGTGTGTGTGTGTGTGTGTGTGTGTGTGTGTATGCTCAAAATGCACTTGTACAAAAAATGCCAGTATGCTGTTTTGTATGTTTACACACGTGCACGTGCGCACGGCGCGTGTTGTGTGTGTGTGTATCCATTATGAATCAGAATGTTCTATTGATGAGGACATATGGCGTTTCCATATGGGGGAGTCACGCTTTGTGAAGACTCAATATCGAGGGCAAGCGCTCTGCGTGAATCCTCTCGTCTTCGGGAAGCTCTCCGCACTGACTGTCACTCGGCTGGTTTGTCATTTATTTATTGTTTCGTGGTCGTTGTTGTTGTCGTTGTAGTTGCGGAAACCTTGTACGTACAAAGCGGTTACTTTTCATGAAATCGATCCATCGTAGTTATTCTTTTTTTTTTAAGTGATTTTCTCCCAAAGCGCTTTACAATGTATTTCACATTCACCCATTCACACACCGATGGCAGAGGAAACCATGCCAAGCCACCAACCTGCTCACCGGGAGCAGTTAGGGGTTCAGTCAGTGTCTTGCTCAAGGACTCATAGCCAGCAGGTGCCAGGGATCGAATCTGGAGCCTTCGGATTCTAAGCCGTTCAATGGAAATGTTGCAGTGTTGTTAAAATACAGTGATGCTCAGAATGAGCAAATATTGGCCCGAGCCTACAGCCAACTGCCACCTTTGTTTATCAATCAATGCAATGGGGGCGTACACGGCATTCTTTGAGATGAATACAATTAGATAACGGCTAGGGTAGCCGTTTATTGAAATCAACTTCAATACAGGAAATCTTTTCGTCAGAATGCCTGCCATTAAACAACACAAGTTTCAAGGACAAAACTTACAGTAAGGACTGGCGTGGCCTTCATTTTATTGTGCCGTTTTCCCACTACGACTGGGTCAAGGAGAGGTTAACTCGGCAAAGCGAAAAGAAAAAGCTTTTTCTAGAGAAGGAAACTGTTTGTTTTTCTTACTCTCACTCTATCTTAGAGAAGCAGAAATAAGAGATCTTGAAAATTCCATGTCTGTAGTTGAACATGCGTGATTTTAGCAGAAATAAATAATACGTTTGTAAAATTGATCTCTGAAAGTGTACAGGTGGAACCACATTAACTCATAGTGTACATACACATTAATTATGTTCCAATTGCGCACCCGGAGTTCTTACTGAATTGGTTTCCAAGAAAGGCACTAGAAAGCTGTGACTCTGTCCATGGTGCTGAGTCTCATGTTGTAGCATTGAGACTAGCTGTGACTCTGTCCATGGTCTTGAATTCATATTGTAGCATTGAGACTAGCTGTGACTCTGTCCAGGGTCTTGAATTCATATTGTAGCATTGAGACTATAGCTGTGACTCTGTCCATGGTCTTGAATTCATGTTGTAGCATTGAGACTATAGCTGTGACTCTGTCCATGGACTTGAACTCATGTTGTAGCATTGAGACTAGCTGTGACTCTGTCCATGTTACTGATTCATGTTGTAGCATTGAGACTAGCTGTGACTCTGTCCATGGTCTTGCATTCAAGTTGTAGCGTTGAGACTGGCTGTGACTCTGTCCATGGTCCTGAACTCATGTTGTAGCATTGAGACTAGCTGTGACTCTGTCCATGGTCTTGAATTCATATTGTAGCATTGAGACTAGCTGTGACTCTGTCCATGGTCTTGAATTCATGTTGTAGCATTGAGACTATAGCTGTGACTCTGTCCATGGTCCTGAACTCATGTTGTAGCATTGAGACTAGCTGTGACTCTGTCCATGGTCCTGAATACATGTTGTAGCATTGAGACTAGCTGTGACTCTGTCCATGGTCCTGAACTCTGTCCATGGCACTGATTTCAAGTGCTGTAATTCAGCAAAGTTGGTTTCGGTTTTAATGCAACTTTGGATTCTGAACTCAGTCATATTAAATTAAATGTATGATTTCCTGCCAGATCCCAGCTAAACGGCAGCGGCCCACGCGGTGGTGTGGCCCCGGTCCGCCTCTGTTTGCACTTTCCCTTTTCACTGGGGATGCGCACACACACGCTCAAACATGCCAGTATTCTACTCCGCTGGCGCTACGCTTAATGCTAAAAAACAAACAAAGCAACAACAGCCCCCTCAGGTTCAACATGTGTTTTTGCGTTCAAACCATAGTGCCTTATTTTTTACAGCCATGTTTACTTTTGGGACAAGAGAGAGGATGGAGCTCACATGTGAGTCACAGTTTAGCTTAGGTTACCAGCACGTTGTTTTAAAAGAACAGAAACAAGGCAAATCAAAGAAAACAAGTTACTGTGCGAGGAAGGAAGAAAGCCCGGCAGGCCTGTTTGGAATCCGTTCCGTAATGGAAGTGGTCATTAAATAACATTGATTGAAAAGCTCAATAAGAAAAATACAAAAGAATAAAAGTTTACAAGGGGAGCAACAGCCGTGCAATAAATACATAAAAAGTTACAAAAACTGCAGAAAAGAAGAAAAAGACAGAAACAACAAGACCAAAAGCTAAAGTAATGATTACACATCAGAACTAAATCGTACGGTCTGAAGTGTGGAAGAAATTAGAAATGGTTTTTGCTGTTTCTTAAATATTGGCAAGGCTTAAGTGATGCATCTACAGTAGTGTTTCTCAAAGTGGATTTCAGGGACTCTCTCTTCATGGGGATCTAAATTGACCTTTGCAAGTCTGTAACTTTGACAGTATACAAATGAAACCAAATGGACCCGTTAGGGTCCATTTGTACACTGTCAAAGTTAAGGGGAGACCTTCAAATTTCAAAGTTTGAGAACCACTGATCTAGAGAGCTCCACAACTGAGGGCCTGATGAAAGATTGATGCTATAGAAGTACGGCAAAAAGGCACATTAAACTCTTAGGCTTGTGGTGGTAGGAGTGAATGTCAGAAGTAACACCAAGCTAAATTATGAAAAGAATAGGGAATGTCTGGTTTGCATTTTTTATTTTTATTTAAACATAAACTGTTTTTGAGACAATTAGAGCCAACAAGTTAATGATGATGATGGCGGCAAAGAATGGCAAATGAAGGAAAAAAAGAAAGAAAAAAATCTAGTTTATCCATGGGGAGAAAGAGAGACTGCAATAATTTAAAACCAGTTTTAACTAACTTTAAAATAACATGACACACACAGAAAGGTACAACGACATGTGCAGAGATGAATACACACACACACACACACACACACACACACACACACACACACACACACACACACACACACACACACACACACACACACACACACACACACACACACACACCGCTGTGGCCTGAGAGGCTCATTGCTGCTTGTGATTTTATTTGAAGTGGCTTAATGGTGCCATATTGTGTCCCTTCCCCCCCACACACACACACACACACTAGACATGCGCGTGCGTGCACACACGCGCACGCACACACGTACACGCACGCACGCTCTCACACACGCATAGCCTACACATGCCCGCTCAGACTTACACAATATAGCATACGTGTGCACATTCAAAAGCAGACTTAAACACACAAACAGAACCCATTGTTTGGGAAGTGGGGATTCAATTCTCTCTCTCTCTCTCTCTCTCTCTCTCTCTCTCTCTCTCTCTCTCTCTCTCTCTCTCTCTCTCTCTCTCTCTCTCTCTCTCTCACACACACACACACACTCTCCATGTATTTATGTCTACACAAAGGAGTTGCATACAAGGACACACATATTATAGGTTAACATTTACAAAACCATGGCATACGTCTTCATGATACAATAGCAAGTCATTTGGTACTCTATGGGTATAAGTAGCAGCGTCTCCGCCATATGTGGCGGCTGCCGATTATAGCGGAGACAACACATCACTTTGCCAGCCTTTTTGACTCTTTTTTTGGGCATCACAAGTTGTGAAACAACCAGCCTGTGGGTATGTCCTCGGCTGCCAAATATAAAAACAAATATTCTGCACCTGTAGTGAGCCCAGCTCTGAGTATTGGGTGGTATTTAACTCATCGGATGCCCACGTGGTGTCAACGCGCCAATCTCTTTGATGTTTACGTGTGCCCATCGACACGTTTGACGCATTGTACAGTAAGCTATACTGTACTGTAGCTACTGTACTTGGCTACCGCGGTGATGAAACAAACTCCATTTCCCAAAATGCAGCGCGAAATAACGTGACCAGGAAGTGCTGTCTGCCTCGTTCACCGCCCTGTAAAGCTGCTGCACAAACATGCAGTTTTCTCCGGATCTTTTCCTTTTTTTCTTTTCACGTTCAAAAGCGGCCTCTTCTACCGGCCGTCACACAAACGCTGTGGCGCAGGATTGATAAAAAAACGGTCCTGACTGAAAGAAAAGATTTCGCGAAATAAACAGGACATGCTTGGATTACATTTACTCTGGTTACTTTTTCCGCCAGGACCTCGAAGGTAGGCAAAATGGCGGGTTGCCATGGGCACCAGCAAATTAACCCTTACATTCATCGTGGGCAGCCAATGTGTTAATGACCTTGGTCATGAAAGCTTCTTCTAGGCTAGGGTCAAAGGTGCAAGGCTCTCTCTAATACAGACACTTCCCTGGACTCTTCATCAACCACAACAACCTCTGGTGTATTAGCTGTCAAAGATGAAAAGATGTCCGAGTTATCACTTAGATGAAACATGGATGGAGTGAATGGGAATGTTTGTACATTCTCACTGATGGTATTTTGATGTCCTTTGCTATGAGTTGCACTATTCTATCATGGCATGCTAAAGGTACATCCCTTTGTATGCATGACAGCCATTCAAGATGTGTGACAGTGTTTCAGTGAGCTCTTCTGTGGTGTGATGCAAGCAATGAGGAGCCTGAGTGCTGGGGAACCAGATGGAAAGATTGAGTTTGGTGGGAAGAACTTGTAGTTCTGGCTTTAATTGTGAATGTGACAATGTCCTCATTGAGTGCAGTGTTCTTAAGGAACACACGCACGCACGCACGCACGCACGCACGCACGCACGCACGCACGCACGCACGCACACACACAATGTTCTTGTTCTCATCCATCTTGACACCTTGTCTTCAAACCTCAGTGTCTAATTTCATTTCTCCTTAGACAGCTCTTACTGTGAGCTTGGTTCCAAAGTGTGTGTGTGTGTGTGTGTGTGTGTGTGTGTGTGTGTGTGTGTGTGTGTGTGTGTGTGTGTGTGTGTGTGTGTGTGTGTGTGTGTGTGTGTGAGAGAGATGTGTGTCTGGTAGGTGCGCACACATACAATATTGTGGATGTGATGACTGTGTTGCAGAGGTGAGGAATTGTAAAGCTTTATTAACAAACAAACAAGCAAGAGGGGAAAAGGAGAGGACCAAGTACAGAGCCAAAGGTATTGTTTTATTATTATTGAGTATGACAGAAAATATACATTAACACATTGACCGCCATTTTAACATTCACTGTAGGCTCCCCTGCCATTTTGTTTAAGCATTTTCTTCATATTTAGACATTTTTCCTAAATTCCCTGTTTGCACGAAAATGTCATACAGTGCATGGATTAAAAGAGGACATCCTCTAGTCTCTCCAAAAAATATTTTTTTGTATGTACGATGTAGCAATCTAGAGTTTTGGCCATTTCAAACCCCTTGTTTTTTCAAAATCCAGGTGGAAATTCAAAATAATTGGAGTTATTGACCTTTTTGTGAATGATCTGTTTTCAAGTGGATAACTCACTTGAGATGTGTCTTTATGGCTTCAGGCATTATCAGATAAGTGTACTAATGTAATTATGTAATAGGATTTATTTTTAGAATTTTCTGTTTAGAAAAATGCAGAGAAAAATATTTTTATTGGCTATATCTGACCAAAAAACTCACATACTATATTGCAGTATTTCTGTGAGTATTTCTGTGAGCCCCCACTTGGGGGCGCTTTCTCTCTGTCTCTGTGTGTCTGCTGGTTGTCTTTTGCTCTGTACAGGTGCACACACACAAATAGACATAAAAGGGGGCATGAGTCTTTTTTCTAACATGTCCTAGAATGTGAAAATAGCAGATCTACAAGCTCTACAAGCTCAACACATCGCTCTGAGACTGTGACACATTGAGAGCTTGTCATTCAATTTTATATGAGATACTTCAATGGTTTCCAGTGGAAATAAGCTTAGTCTTTTCATGGATCTCCTTTTAGTAGACCTTGTACCAGTGAACTGTACCGTCATGAAACTGTACCTTTTCCTATGCAAACTTCTAATAAAGTCTTCAATCAATCAATCAAAGTCGAGCTTGTAGATCTGCTATTTTCACATTCTAGGACATGTTGGAAAAATGTCTCCCCCTGCCCCTAAAAAAATCCTCTGCACTGCCCTGCTAAACAGCTCCTCTGCGTCTTTGCTCGTTAGTAACGACACTAGTTGATCTCTTGCTTTTTGGGAGGAGCGTGGTGGGGGAGCGTGGGAGTTTTGGTGGTGGTCCGTGAGAAGTGTTGGCTGGAGACCAGGCAGGGTAATGAGAGGACGGACCCCCTTCCAGGGACCACTTCACTTGTCTCTGACTCAACTGGATCGCGTCGTGAACTTTATGTAATCGGGCAGTTTTATTGATTGATTTTGTAAGAGTTGATTATCGTGTTCCCACTGCTCTGCGGAGCGAAGCGTTGGGCCCGCGGACCCCCTGTTAGAAAGCCGACCAGGGACCCCCCTTTGCAAAGGACCGCCTGGCGCCAATGGCCTGCTTGGCTGCTTGTGGACCATTACAAAACAATATATTATAGCCTGGATATATGGATTATAACCTGTGGATTCTAATCAACCATCATCATTCTCAGGTATGTTTTAGAAGCATTTATATGGCGAATTGGCGATAATTATTTTGTATCTAGAGAGAGAGAGAGAGAGAGAGAGAGAGACAGATCTCTGAATCAGAGACTCTGATAGCACTGTGCTGATCAGGACAGGGGGACCACTGAAACAGACAGTGGTCCGTGGACCACCAGCCAGCTAAGAGATGTTCACACACACACACACACACACACACACACACACACACACACACACACACACACACACACACACACACACACACACACACACACACACACACACAGCTGTTCTCACACTTTTCTTTTCTTCTCTTTTTTTTTCCGCCAGCCTTGTGTGCGCAAAATGCGTCACTGTGCCAGTTCACTGTGGGTTATGGGGAGATTTATATGCATTTGTATTGCAATTTATACATTATTACAGTCTTTTTTTCAAACACACTTACTTTGATGTGTGATATTTTAGGTTCTCTGTAAGATAAAAGGATAAAAATTTGTCACGAGCTGGGGGAGAGTGTAATTAAACATTACATTATATAAAAGCAAATTCTCGGGACTATCGGGCCTGGCGGGGAACGACATTGGGATTTTCTCGGGACTATCGGGGGAGGCGGGGAATGAGTTAACATGAATCCAACATACTAGTAAGACACCTCGGGGCGTGCCAATTCTTGGCTATCTGGCCAGTGATGTATATCGGACCAGTTACCCAATCTTAACAGTGCCTGTTGAGATTGGCAGAACATGCCCATATATGGGCATTACCAAATATGGGCATTCCCAGATATGCCCTTAATATTTGTGTGATCTGGGAATGGCCATATGGGCATGTTCTGACATCACATTGTCGACTGTATATGGGCATAAAAGGGACATGAAGCCAGAGTGTTATGTCAGAGCAGCAAACCCATTCTGTTAAGAGTGGTTCTCCTGTCATCACAGTGACATCAGAGCATGATGTCAGAGTGATGTCACAGTGACAAGGGAACCAATAGACTGTAAAAATGTGTACTGACTGACTGAAGGAAGGAATGACACAGACAGACAGACAGACAGACAGACAGACGGAGACAAGCTGCGACATTTCTCATGGTATACTGCGACCTTCGGGCCCAATTAATAGAAATTATGTAAAAAATAAAAGCTGATAGTGCTCTCAACCAAGTCTATGAAGCTACGGTATCTAAGGAAATCTAGGAAAAAAGTTAAATCTGCAACGCAATTATATCCAACATGTAATGTAGTGGTGAGGCTCCCCTAGCTGCTTCATCTCTGTGTTGGCTATAAGGAGGTCCACGGTCTTGGAAAGGTTTGAAGACCCCTGGGGACCCCTATAGGGAGTACAACTATACGGCCCACCAGCTCATTAGCAGGCTGGACTCTGCTTTGCGGCTGCCAGACTATACTTCACCTGTTGACTTGTTATCTTGTCTTCATGCCGGCCACGATAATGAGTTGATAAAGGTGAAGGGAGGGGACCGCTGGTGATTAGCTGTCTGTGTGCAGAGCTGGGCTGGCTGGCCGATAGGGCTGTTTACTTACTATAGCTGCAGCCAGGGGTGTCGCACCAAATTCTTGGCCCTGGGTACAAGGATTCACTGCAGGCCCCCCATGAATGTTCTTCATAGAGGAAGGGGGTTTAAGCCATTTAGACTGGGAACGCATTATTACGCACTATTTTGTGCTTTAGCTATTGAAGAATAGCCGATATACAAGCTCACAGTGCCAACTTTTTCATGTGAAGGACCCCCAACATTATATGTATTTGGCTACGGACCCCCATCTCAAAATATTTCGTTCCAGGGATCCCCCAGAAGCAAAATTTGAGTTGAAAATGTTTGCTTAAAAAGTACATATATTCAAAGATTTGCACACAATTTCTCATGACTTCACTTCAAAAATAGCAGATCTAAAAGCTTGCAGCGCGGCACCATGACCTTGTATATCTGCTAAAGTATAAAATAATGAAAGCCCCTCCACCTTGGGCCCTAGTAACTCAGTCCCACTTCCCCTCCCCCCATTGTGACGCCCCTGCAGCCCAGCTCTCTGAGCAATCTACTCACTAAGTGGACAAGTCACATGCTCTGTGTGTGTGTGTGTGTGTGTGTGTGTGTGTGTGTGTGTGTGTGTGTGTGTGTGTGTGTGTGTGTGTGTGTGTGTGTGTGTGTGTGTGTGTGTGTGTGTGTGTGTGTGTGTGTGTGTGTGTGTGTGTGTGTGTGTGTGCGCGCGCGCGAGAAAATACTCTATGTTTAGGTAATTGTAAGGTCTACTATGTAATCTAGCCTGACTACCAATCAACTGATTGATGCTCCTCCGCTGAATGCTGAACAATAGCCATCGATTTTCCCCTCTTTCTCGGCATGTGCGTGTGTCTGTTTGTGTGTGTCGGGGGGAGGTGCATGCACGTGTGTGCGTGTGCGTGCGCGTGCGTGTGTGTGTGTTTGGGGGTTTGCACAATTGAGAGTCGTGTCTCCGCTGTGCATTTCTCCAACCAGAGGTGTCAATTGGGTATGGCAAAGGTACCTTGGCTACAGGGGGAAAAATAAATAAAAGTACTTCTTAGAATAAATGCATCATGCCTGTTGCTAAGATATGGCAACATGACCGGTGACACCGGCCATGTTGCCATAGGGATGGGACGACATGAAATTTTCACATCATGATTATTGTGACAAAAGAAATCGCGATTTACGATATTATCACAATAATCAAAATCCATTATCCTGGGGCGGAACATTTGCCAAAAAATAGCCCAATCTACAAGCTCGAGCTTGTAGATCTGCAATTTTTGGGGCAAAGACATTTGATAGAGTGAAAAAAAGACAAGATCAAGTACGTATATTATAAGTACTTTTTTACCAATTCTAGAGGGTTTTTAAGTGGTACCGGATATGCGGCTCGGCAAATAAAAGGTGAATTGATCCCAGTGCATGACGGAGGACAATATCGCGATAAATTAAATCTCCACGATACGATTATCGTGAGTGTTTTTTTTATCACGATAAACGATAATATCGCTTATGGTCCCATCCCTATGCCATACCTTAGCTTTTGCTGAACTGACGCCACTGTCTCCAACCTGTTTGTCTTTGTGACATGCTTCTCTCTCTTACCGTTTTTTTCCTCCCACATCTGGGTTCTCTCTTTAACTCTTATACTGCCAGATGTTGTATTTATTTATTGGGTTTTGTGCCAGCAAAAGCACCTTACCTTTGCGATGTTATAGACAAAGATGTATTTTTTTTTTCATCATTATTATTTTATTTTCTCCTTAAATAGGTGTACCGTGGCTATACCAGCAGTAGAGGGCAGCCTCATGCAAGAATTAATGTGAAAATGGCCGCGGTAGGCTGCCGTCCGTCAAGGCAGCTCAATCGCTACAGACCAATAGATCCAGAGAAAATAACAAGGAAGAGTGTTGTTACTCCATTGATGCTAACGTCCAGTGGGTTTTGAGAGCACTTTTACGGGAGCTGTCTCTACGGTACACACCCGCGCGACCCCTCATCAGTTTACAGACATCAAACCAAGGTACAAAAGAACGAGCCAAAGAACGTACAATTGGCATCGCGCCGCCGGGAAAAATGGGGCAAACGGGAACGTCCAAAGCGTTGATAGAGTTAATTTATACCCTCTCTTTTTATAGTCTTGCCTCTTCTCTCTCTCTCTCTACCTCTCTTCTCACATCACTCTCTTCTCCCTCTCCTCTCTGTCTGTCTGTCTCTCAGCCACCTCAGTAGTACGTTTTTCTTCTCTTTTTTTTTAAAGGAAAATCCATTTCTCTTTACGCAGATTATCACCCCAGCCCTCTTGGTAATGGAGGCAGGCTCTAGCCAGTCAGTGTGGGATTGTATTGGAATACAATGCAGCAGTGAAATGGAGTCGTGGTGAGTCCCATATAGCTGGAGGTGACACTTAAATCGCCCTGATAACCGCCACGTGGCTTTTTATACTGGCTGGTAAAAGGCACACAATTAATTTTTAACAAGACCGGGGCCTGGATCGAGGGAAATTGAGTGAAAATAGTAAGACTTACCTTGCAAAAAAATTGTATGCAGACTTTCGCATTCGGGGGCACATTTAGATGAATCATTAGTGATGTGATTATTGTGGTAATTAATTTCAGATTGACAAAGCAGTTACTGTAGATGATTTATTTTTTGTGCCATACCCCAGGGGTCTTCAACAGGGGGTCCGGAACCCCTAGGGGGTCCTCAGAGTTATTACAGGGGGTCCTCCAAATCTTCCAATGCTTTAACAACTTGAACCCTAGTGTCCATATTCGGAGAACTTTAGCCAAAAATAGCCGATCTACAAGCTCACAACGCCTCGTGCTGCGAGGCGTTGTGAGCTTGTAGGTCAAACAATGAAACTATATGGAATCTATGAACAGGTTGTGGGGGTTCCTGCTTCATCTCCCTCTCAACTAAGGGGTCCTTGGCCTACAAATGTTGAAGACCCCTGCCATAGCCATTGATTTGTCCTTTGTTTTGAGCCTCTCCTCTCCTCTCCTCTCCTCTCCTCTCCTCTCCTCTCCTCTCCTCTCCTCTGCTCCTTGAAGACAAGCTATCTGAACTGATTATTCACCTCATTACAGTCAGCGCTTAGTCCTATAGTGTGTGTGTGTGTGCGCACGTGAGTGTGTGTGCATGTGTTTGTGAATGTGTGTGTGTGTGTGCGCGCGTGCGTATGTGTGTGCGCACGTGCGTGCCTGTGTGTCATTGGGGCCCTAGTCCACCTAAACACTCGAGGGCACGTTTTGATCAAATCGCATGTGATCTGGCATGTGTTTTATCCGTGTGTTTGAGTGTGTGCACTCTATATGTGTACGGTATATGTATGTTTCATGTGTCTTGTACATGCACTGCGTGCACGTGTGCACTGCGTGCACGTGTGCATGTGTGCATGTGTGTGCTTTGGCATTTATTACTCAGATCAGCCGTGCTTTGCACAAGTTGCGCACACACGTTTCGGTGCATTACCAACCAAGTCACGTATGGTGACATGCTAATGGAATAAAGCTAAATAGAATATATATATAATGACTGAAGCACTTTTAGTAGGCCAGGTCCCAAGCTGTTATTTGTGAATGCATGTTTCAGCGTTATCATTCTAAACCTACGTTCTTGCTGTTCAACTGTTGCCTACCAGTAGTGTGTTCTATCGTCTCCTGCACTATATGTAGTATGACGTATGATTTTGTTGAAAAAGCGTATATGCCCTCGTGAAACTTTCAAAGTAGCGTATCTGATATGCACTGGAGGAGGCGCTAGCCACAGGAATTTGTCTCATGGGTTTGTGTTATCAGATCGTTGCGTGCGCTCCCTCTGGTGCTGTGGGTGTCTCTAACCTTTTGGAGATGTTTGGTCAGATATGCTGGTACTGAGGGGATGGAGGGCAGATTTGCATTGACTATTTTGAAAGTCAAACTCAATTTTAGTTTGTTTAACCCTGTCTTCAACGCTGAGCCAACTTAGGCTAGCAAAATATGTGGGAGAAACATAGGTCATGGGCTCCAGGTCGAGAAGTAGTTGAATCAGTTTGTTTCGGGAGGTTTGGAGCTTAGTCTTTAGTGGCTTTTTGAAATGAGCTTTTTGCTGAAATGTGTGAGGAGCCAAAACTAAAGATACAAAAAGACAAAGTCTGATTATTATTTTACATATGGGCCACACACACACACCCACACACGGTGGTCCTCAGACCACCGGCTGAAAAACCATGAATTATTGTATGACCTAAAAAGAATAAATCTAGAACACATCACTGTAGGATACCTAAAGCCACCCAGCTGAACAAATCTCATATTTATCGCATCACAGCGTGTCGCAGCAAGAGTTGCCGTGGTCTTGGGTCGCCCCCCCCCCCCCCCCCCCCCCACCCCCCCCCCCCACCCCAACGACCCATATCTTTCACGCGTGTGCATGCGCGGGCACGCGAGAACGCGTTCCACAACTTTCCAATCCACTAACTTCAGCAGAGACAAGTACCCTGTCTGGGCTGGATAAAGTACCGTGGCTACATTACTTAGCATAACGTAGCCAATGGGGGCAGTATATAAATGGGGCAGTGGCTGCGTCCCCACTCCCCAGGTCTTGACAAACTCTGCACGGCTGCAGCCACACAGACAGCCAGCCCAGACGACCTGAGTAGCCTACAGCCGATACATTTTGGAACCAGTCTGCTTGGCTGCTTGCTACTTCGCGCCACAGCGCATGGATTTTTCCACGCACTTCTTGATCATATCATCATCAAACTTTGTTAAAACATTCTGTATAGTGTAATCCTTATTCTTATCATCTCGTTGATTACTTATTATTATTTATTTATTTAGAAAACAAGAATAAAAAGTAGTCAAAGACGTTTACTTTTCTTATGCAGTCGCGTCGCGGGTCGCGAGAACATGTATGCGCGTGCGCGTGCACGGTACGTGCGCGTGACACCACTAGATAAGCAACCCCCCAAAGATTTAATCACTACTGCACCACTGGTCGAGCTCGTAGATCTGTTATTTTCGGTACGCGCCATGATTCCATAGAAGACATGCTGACTTCTATATAATCCAAATGGCAGAAACATTGCACATGGTGACTGAGAACTTTAACCCATGCACTCCACACACACACACACACACACACACACACACACACACACACACACACACACACACACACACACACACACACAGGTTCCCGTGCATTACCAACCAACCCCATGCTGACTGACACACACTGCCTTGTTATTGCTCAGGCTCCTGTGCGTTAACGCGGAGCGACGCGGCACAGTTCGTTATTTCAATGAAAGCTCGCCCGCTTCGGGTGACGAAGTGGCGTGTCGATGTGGGTTTAAGAGAACCAGAGGAAAGCAGATAAGCAGGGACCCGAAAGGACGGAACAAACCGGGACCGACAGAGAGGGGATGTTCAGAGAGAGAGAGAGAGAGAGAGAGAGAGAGAGAGAGAGAGAGAGAGAGAGAGCACCTGAGCTGTGTGTGTATTTTATACTTTGGCTATTGAAAACTAGCAAATATACAAGCTCATAGCGCTCTATGAGCTTGTAGATCTGCTATTTTTGAAAAATCATGAACATTTGTCCAAATATTAGAATATTACATACATTTACATACAATTACATACATAATTCTAGGGGGTCCTTGACGTGAAAAAGTTTGAGAACCACTGACATAGAAACATGCGTTTTTCAAAAACCTTTGAAATATATAGTGATGAAAAAGAAAACATCACGAGGATGCAACTGGGACGTATCATCAGTGATGTCGACCTGGGGTCGACGGGTGTTTTTCACCCAGCCGACCCAGCCGGGGGATCAAGTCCCGACTTACTACCCGCGATCAGTCCTATTAAGGAAAGACAGGGTCACTCAATGCGCTGCACCGGAACTACTCTGCCGGGATTGGGGGCAGCGCCACTCTGGCGCGTGGAAGAACTAGGCTCTATGGGTTGACTCCTTGCCGGACTCATAGAATAAGAACCAGCAGTATTATAGCCTATGTGTTCCGAAACGTGTCTTATTTTCTTCATGATTCAAATTGAAAAAATAGCTATAGTAGTAACAGATCCACAAGCTCAAAATGTTGCTTTGTGCCACTCGTTTCGAGCTTGTAGATCTTCTCCTTTTGTGTGACGCTGTGGTATGATTAAGGATAAGGGCTTGTACGGAGTGCTAGTGCATTCACACAAAAAACACAAAAACACATTGAGATAAGCGGCTTCTGACAGCTACGATGTATACAGTACATAGATTAAAGTGAAGGAACTGACATGGTCTATTATGTATCTATATACTCTCTCTGCCCTCTCTCTCTCTCTCTCTTTCTCTCTCTCTCTCTCTCTCTCTCTCTCTCTCTCTCTCTCTCTCTCTCTCTCTCTCTCTCTCTCTCTCTCTCTCTCTCTCTCTCTCTCTCTCTCTGACCCAAAGGTCAGGTCTGACCTGCAGCTAGTCATGGCATTCAGCACCACAGCAACAGTGGTATAAATGCTGTTGTCTTCTATAGGTTTTGTGTGCATCTATTTTTAATGCTTTGACCCAGTATGAACCCTGGGTTCCAGACGATGGCATCCAAAGAAATCCCCCAACCGACTGACTGTCTGACTGACTGAGAGCCTCAAACGTTAACCCATTAAGACATTATGGGCCCTATTATGATCCAGGTCTTATGCCTTATGCCTTAACTTCTTTGCCTTTTTTTACTATTTTGTTTTTGTTTTTTAAATATTTCAAATAGCTGATCTGCAAGTTCACAACGTGCAGATGTAGATCAGCATTTGAAGTATTTAAAAATGTTTTTCAAAATAGTGAAAAAAGGTAAAGAAGTTAAGGCATAAGGCATAAGACCTGGATCATAATAGGGCCCTATATGTTTTACCTTAACTACTGAAAAATAGCAGATATACAAGCTCGCAGCGCGGCACCGAGTGCCGCGCTGCGAGCTTGTAGATCTGCTATTTTTTAAAAGTCGTGAAAATGTGTGAATCTTTGAATATATCTTTTTAAACGTGAACATTTGTAACTCAAATATTTGCGTCTGGGTGGTCCCTGGAACAACATATTTTGAGATGGGGGTCCGCGGCCAAATGCCTATCATTCTTGGGGTCCTTGACCTGAAAAAGTTTGAGAAGCACTGATTTTAGAAGAAGGATAAAAGACATTTATAGAATCGGGTCAATACTGTATATTCAAAAACTGGCACACATATGATTGATTTTTCAAAGAATAGCAGATCTACTATTTTTCACTAGTTAAAGCATGAAATAATGTTTACATCGGTTGAAATCTTAACGCGACGTGGATGCGATCCCGACGTAAATGGCTTAAATCCACTCCTTTCCTTTCTATTTCGGGGCAGACAGTCACAAACTGTCGGCTGCTATTGTGAGCCATCAGTTCAAGCTGTGCTTCTCTTCGTTTTTTTCTTCCTTTTTCCTCTCTGTTCTGCTCACAACTGTCAGGACAAACTTATCCTGTGTAATAACAAGCGGAGGATGTTCACTAGAAAACACAATTATTTCCCTGCTGGAGTGTTGTCTCTCTTTCTGGACATTACAGACTTGAATAAATGTTGAATTTCAACGCTTTTCCTACCAGTTTATAATCATGCTGTAGCGACCTTACAGTAATTACGACCGTAGGTTGCAGTTTGGTTTAGTTTTATGTGAACGTTCACAGCTTGACCGTATCTCTGTCACGCCTGACACTGTGGTTCACAGGTGACATCACAATGATGTCGGATACTCAGGGCAGGGATCTCCATATATGGGCATAAAAACAGGTGACATCACTTTGATGTCAGATACCTAGAGCAGGGATCTCCATATATGGGCATAAAAGGGATTCATGGCAAAGACAGATGCCCAAGACAGATGGCGCGACCTCGCCCTTTGGTACGAGGTCGCCTTTCGCCCTTGGGCATCTTACTGGTATATGTATGTTTTAATTCCTGCTTCTACTACTTTTCCAGTGATTTGGACCTTCGTTTTCTTATGTGTATAAATCATTGTGCCGACAGACTTTCTAAAAGCACCTGCTTTTGTCTTAACCCATTTAGTGCTCCAGAAATGAACGGGTTAAAATGTCCAGCGTGCCTCTCGCAGGCTCCATCCGCGACCGTTCTCTTATTTTGAAGGCCAGAAGTCCATTGGGTAAACACTTCCTGTTTGACGTCATGACGTCATTCACCGGAAGCGATCGTCATCCACATGCGGTTGTGTAATGGTCGACCGTTGCCTTTCAACATGTGTTTTTTTAGCGAGAATCTAATGCCATCCTTGGCTTTAAAAGTGTTTTTTGGAGATAATGGACATTAAAGATGAGATCGGCCGTCGGCCTCCATGTTAAGGGATTACTATTTTGTGCACATGGATCCGCGAGTCCAATCGTGCCAGCACTTTCAACGGACCCTAGGGTAAGAACGCCAGCGTTACTCTATATACAGTATTTTACGTGAGTATACTCGGGATCGGCACTCTAAATACTCGAGTATTTTTCACGAGTATACTCGGGATCAGCGTTAAATGAGTTAATCAAGCGGGACAGTTCTCGTCGCAAGTTGATGTCATTTGTCCAAGTGTGGTCTAGCCCTAATGAATGTATGGAATGCATGAGCAAATAAAAAAATTAAAATAAAAAAGTATCACTTCTGAAAGCAAGGCTAACATGACCATCAAATAATTATGTTAAATGTGTTTTATTGGCCCATGCATTCCATACATTGAATGGCTAGACCACACATGGTCAAATTACCACATAAGCTTGTGACAGGCATAATAAATAAATCCAACATTTAAGGGCATTAAGGCATACATGACTCATTAGCCAGGGATCCTTTTAAGGGATCAAAGTTGTTGAGTTAATGATGAAAACATTCATAAATCTTTACAGTAAATAGCAGCCGGAGGACAAGGGAAAGACACATTTAAGTGGGGGGAGTGATTGTAATACTCCTTTAACCTCCTCATAACCACATTCCTCTATTGATTGCCTTTTTAGCGCCGCTAAGAAGCATATTGACCGCTGAGTTAGACACTCATTTATAGCTCCACACAGTGTGTGTGTGTGTGTGTGTGTGTGTGTGTGTGTGTGTGTGTGTGTGTGTGTGTGTGTGTGTGTGTGTGTGTGTGTGTGTGTGTGTGTGTGTGTGTGTGTGTGTGTGTGTGTGTGTGTGTGTGTGTGTGTGTGAGTGTGTGTGGATTGTTTAATGTATGTTGTATGGCTTAACCATGAACTATAATGGCCTAACTGTCCTTCAGGGAGTGTGTGCATGCATGCGTGCCATGCATGCATTATGCCGTCGCGAATGTGTCTTTGACGAATGTTATGGTGTAGCTTAGCTCTGGTCCATAGCGTTAGAAGGAGGTCTCCTTGACGCTATGTCAGTGATGATCAAGTGCGTCCGCAGAAAAGGCTGCACACCCTCTTGTTTGTACTAACATAATTGATTTTTGGGGATACTGAAAAAAAATCTAAAAATATTCAGGTTGGCATTATCATTCGAATTAAACATTCTGAATCAAACAGTTAACCCTACCAGTGCCAGCCCCTAGATGGCGCCAAAGAATGCCAAGCTTTCTCCCATCGGCGAGCGCATTAGCATCCGGGGACTCACGTTGCAGTGACGCGCGTGCTCACGTTCGTGCACGTCATGGAAAGGTCCCGGATGAAAATGGCTACAGAATAGCTATTAGCATTTTGTCATTTAAAAGATCATTTTTAGGCGATTTCGCCGTAAGTAAACCTCGCGCCACATCCCTAAAAACACAATCCAGAGATATGGGCCTCCAAAGATGTGGTTTTTCATTGGATTCGGCGGCGATTCGCGGCAACGTTTGCGGCTAACGGCCGGCCGGGGGGCTCCCGGATTTCGATCACTGGCTTGAAAATTTAGGCCCAGGCTTCAGAAGGCCTCGGATCATTTTATTCATTTCATTAAAAAAGCCGAACATGTTCGGGATAGGCACACTGGACGTCGTTCCGGAAGCGGCGCTGAACATTTGGTGAACATTGGGGGGCTCAAAAATGTATTTTAAACCATTTTTAATGGAATATATCGTCGGACCATGTAAAATGGCTAGCTGGCTAGCGTAGGACGAGGCAGGACCACCCACTACTCTACAAGCAGCTCAGGGTAAGTCAATTAATAAAAAAAAAATTGTATTGGATTGAAATAAAGCCGAACATGTTCGGGATAGGCACAGAATGAGTTAAGTTTAAGAGAGATTCACACTTCACACTGAAAAATAGCAGATCTACAAGCTCAGGGTTGAAAATGATTACATTTCTGCCCAAAAATATCGATGTCCTCACAAGTACAAGGCAAACCTGTGTGTGTGTGTGTGTGTGTGTGTGTGTGTGTGTGTGTGTGTGTGTGTGTGTGTGTGTGTGTGTGTGTGTGTGTGTGTGTGTGTGTGTGTGTGTGTGTGTGTGTGTGTGTGTGTGTGTGTGTGTGTGTGTGTGTGTGTGTGTGTGTGTGTGTGTGTGCTTGCACGTGTGTTTGTGTGGCATTAATTGTCTCTCTTGCATCCCCATGTTACGGGTATAGATACACCTACGGGGGTGATCCAAAATGGATGCCATTTAACTGCCGGCGTACAAGAGAAGTCTAGAAGATAGCAGAAAGAGAAGAGTAGGTTATTTGTCAACGTACACAGCAGTGTGCGCACGTCATTTGAAAGGTGCGACTCCCTCAGTGCAGCTTATGGAGTGTCGAACCATTAACGGTGACAGCACAGATGCAGAGATCGCTCGCTCGCTCGCTCGCTCGGAAGTATATACGTACTTCTGAGGGCCGTCTGTTTGTTTGCTCGTCGCTTGACAAGAATAAATAAAACAAGAAAAGTTTTTAAGTCGAGCTCAGCAGCCGGGGGGAGGAGGAGGTGACGTGTCTCTTGCTGTTGAACAGTTAATCCGTTCAGACCCGGAGAGAGCATCTGTGTCACTTTTTTACGTTTTAATGCTTTATAAGCTATTGAAAAATAGCAGATATACAAGCTCATAGCGCGGCACAGAGTGCTGCGCTATGAGCTTGTACATCTGCTATTTTTTTTTGGGGGGGGGGAATGATGACAATTTGTGCAAATCTTTGAATATATATTTTTAAAGTGAACTTTTTGTAACTGAAATCTTTGCTTCTGGGACGCCCGCTGGCCTACAAGTCCCGGTGCGTACCTGCTGCAGGCTTTCTGTAGCCTGCAGCAGGTCGCTGGTTCGATTCCCGAGCCCGACCAGATTTGCTGCGTGTGCACTCCCCATCTCCCTCCCCTTTTCCTGTCAGTCTACTGTCCTATCAATAAAGGCATAAAAGCCCAAAAACATATATTCTTTGCTTCTGAGGGGTCCCTGGAACAACATTTTGAGATAGATTTAGAAGAGAACCACCAATATAGAAACATAGGTTTCTTTTCAAGAAATGTACAGAATGGGGTCCTCGGGTCTAAATACGTTAATCTCTTCTCCTCTCCTTCTCAGTTGTCTGGAGGGGAAACCGTAAAGCTCTGTGTTAATATTGGATGAAAGCAACCACATAACACGCATACGTACCCCAAGAGTTTGTGTTTTCAGTCGCACGCTGACGCGCTGCGCGCTTGCAGTACATTTGCTGAATAGTTTGAGTAGTAGTTTGTTTTGCCCCCCCCCCCCCCCCCCCCCACACACACACACACACGGTTCTGGACGCTTCAATGGAGACACCAATTAGCTTTTTTCCTCAACCGGAACAGTCGCTTGCAAATGAGCATGTTCTGAATGTGGCTTCCAGCAACACCTGGCTTTGTTTTTCCCAACTAAAGTGACAAGACTCCAGGCGTTGAGGAAAAGACCACGCTTCTACTTCTTCTTCTTCTTCTTCTTTGTCGTCTTCCTTTTGAAGGAGAGTCAAACAGAGAGAAGAAGTAGCGAGCGGAAGAAAAGGCAGAGGGAAAAGGAGAGAGGGATGACATGAAACAGAAACTGTAAGAATCCGATCGCTCTTTCTATGGGAAAGTACAAGTTTTGACAGATTATTTTGCCCCCTCTAAGACTTTGCAGAGTAAAAGAAACGAAAAAACACAATGTCATCACACAAAGAACGAAGCGAACGCAGTACCCTACTGTAGCAGTTCCGTCTTTAAAAGTTTACAATTTCCCCTTAAAAGCAAAACAAATGCCGTTTCTGCCAATTAAAATGCCCACATAGCCGGGTAGTTTGTCAGTTGTTACGTCACATACAGTATACCGTACCTCTCCGATCTACTGTAAGCAAGGTAGGTTTCTTTGAGAGGTACAGGAAAGATGTAAGCTTTCTTTGAGGGGTACAGGGGAGAGGTTCATTAACAACAGTTTTGTCTAAAAATCTGCTGGCTAAATTCTTTTAGCGGTGACTTTCACTTTAATGAGCGAGAGAAGAAAAAAAGAAAAGGAAAAACCCTTGGTGCACGTTAATTGAAAAGTACTGAAATGGGTCATATTTATCTAACGCAATCGCAGTATATTCTCTGAGTGTGTGTGTGTGTGTGAGAGAGGTACATGGCAATTAATTGAGTATTACAATACAACTCCCGAGCGTGTAGAAATGGACCCTTAAGTGTCCAGTTTTTCACTCTCTCGGGTTTAAATTAAACACTTGTGATTTCACATTGCAGTCACGAAGGACAGCATTTACCCTATAGTTGCCATAAATAGTTCATGAGGAATATGTATATTTCATGGCAATTCACGGTGTTATATTGCCAACGTGGCACCTTGGTGCCGATCAGAGCGGAGAACCTGCATGTTTGTATGCAGTTTGTATGCAGTCCTTCATCCATCTGAGTGTACTAGCTACTAGTAAGACGCCCTAAGGGCGAGATGCGACCTCGCCCTTGCGCTGAAACAACAGAGACTGACACAATATGTCCATATATGGGCATTCCCACAGATGGGCTTAATATTGATGACATCTGGGATCTCCATATATGGGCATAAAAGGGACAAGGACAGAATTAATTTGCAAGTGTGACTCGCGTTGCGACAACCACACTGGTAATCATGAGACTGACAGAAAATGTCCATGAATGGGCATTCCCAGATATTGGCTTGATATTGATGACATCAGGGATCTCCATACATGAGCATAAAAGGGACATGGACATAATTCATTTGCAAGTGTGGTTGGCTTGACGCTAGTCACACTTGCAAATTAATTCTGTCTTCTGCCATATATATACAGTATACGGAGTGTGACATGACTGACTGACGCACATGAGCTGCAGTATTTCATAGTAAACTACTATGATGCACTGGTTCCCAAAATGTGTAGCTGAAGACCCAAAAGCTAACTAACTAACTAACGTTTGCCCGGAACCAGAACTGGATCTTCTTCTTTGAGTCCCTAGCCATCTCAGATGTCGTTCTGCCAATATCAGGCACAGCCACAGCCAACATCTGATGGGGTTGGTTGTGCCAGTTCCAGGCTTTCATCAGTGCTTTTCATCTCCCCTGATTTTTAGTGAGTAAGTAAGCCTTGCCGAGCCATGAGGCCCATAGGGCCTATCTCCTGTTTCTGCTGCGTGAGGCAGCTTGATGCACAAGTACACCCCCTGGACATGATGCTAGCATGTCACAGGGACTTGACCCCAATCCAACCCTTGATGCTGAGTGCCAAGCAGGGTCCCATTTTTCAGAGTCTTTGGTTTTAGAGGATATTCATTTTATCAGACACACCACCCCTTACAAGCCCGTTGTAACTTCAAAATCCATTTTAACGAGGACAGATTCATTGAAAGCACCCATCCTTGGTTCTGGTGGTGACTCATACTGCCCTCCTAATACGCGAGGGGGTCATGTTTTTTCCTTAAAAGAAAAATACATCTAAAAAACATAGTCCCCTCACATATTAGGAGGGCTGTATGACTGGGGCGCTCCCAAAATCCTGACTAGACGTTAAAATGACCTCAAACTAATGTTCGAAAGGGAAATATCCCTTATAAGTGTTGTCATTCTCCACCAACCAACCAACCAACGTTGAATGAACCTAATTAATCCTTGACTTCAGCAAAGCTTGATGGAAATCCTTCGTGGTTTAAATGATTTTAGATTAGATCAGATCAGGTTAGAGAAGGCCTATTTAACGACAGCGGATGTGTTTTCAAACACAAATGCCCTCCGCTTAGATGCGACTCGTGGGTTAATTAGCCTAACAAGTCTCATTGAAAACGACTGAGAAACCGGCACATTTATTTTAATCACATCACAGAAGATATGAAAGTGCAAATGAAAAGGGGCGACAAGTGTTTATGCTTCTGTCTCGCGTCATGGAAGTCTGGGTCAGTCATGTGTCCTCTAAGGGGTCTTCAATGTTTTCAGGCCGAGGACCCCTTAGTTGAGAGAGAGATGAAGCACGGACCCCTAATCATAGATTCCCTTTAGTTTCATCGCTTGACAGCACAATCATTAGCGTATATTGGATTCATGAAAAATTTTGTTTTCAGATACGTATTTAACCACTTGAATTGTCAATACATAACTTGACATTTCACTCTGTACTTAGTCTGCTCTTTTTCCCCCTCTACACCAAACCTTTGCTGAAGAGGCGTTGTGAGCTTGCAGATCGGCAATATTTTTTAATATGGACGCTAGGATTTAAGTGGTTAATATAAAAAAGGAGAAAAAAAATGAATTTGAATCTTTGTTAGATATGTCACTAGACACCTTTACAAACACATTGGTGAAGAAATTGTTTGGTAACAAATGTATTCCCAGCTTTGACAGGTATTCTGATAATATTCCCTGACTATTAAAAAGGAAGAGGCCCAATTTCTTCCCAATATGCTGTGCATAGCCTATTACAGCAGTAGCAGTCGTCAGGAGACAGGAGGAGAGAAAACAAGGAGCCGGCTCCAGGGAACAGGGCCTGTAGCGTGTGCGTGCACGACATGTGTGCGTCTGTGCGTGCATGCGTGTGTGTTAGTGTGTGTGTGTGTGTGAGAGAGCGAGCGTGCGTGCGTGTGTGCGTTCCAAAAAACAATTCACTTTCAAAGTATGTCTTCACAAACTTCCTTCAATTTGAGCTTTAGATTTTCTTTCCTTTTTTTGGGTCGGAGAAAATAGACTTTTCTTTTAGCTCCACTTTCGTTTGCTGAGATACGCACGTTTCCATCAAGTTAGTTTATTTATTTATGGCTTTGGCTTTGAAGATGCGTGTCTTGAGTTCATATAAATATATACAGTATACAATACTTTATTCCATATCAGAAAGCACACACGCTGCTTGGGGCTTGGTGTAATTTATCACATTCCAGACAGACAGACAGACAGACAGACAGACAGACAGACAGACAGACAGACAGACAGACAGAGACAGACAGAGAGAGATCTCAATGTCCCCTCGACTGCGAGCACATAATCCTCTCCAAAGACACACGTCATTTTGAAGACTCTCTCTCACTGAGTGACATCTCTATGCGTTTATTTATTTATGACGGAAGTCGCTCTCGCATCAGGAAAAAGTTCACCAAATCGTCTGCTTGCTTGTCAGCTGTTGCGTTTCTGTAATGTCGATGAGTCATGGGCTGCCGACGCCAATTCAGAGCAGGGCACGCACGCCCAGAGAGAGAGAGAGAGAGGGGTGGGTGGGGGAGGCAGAGAGGGTGGGGGCGGAGAGGGAGAGAGGTGGTAGGGAGGGAGACGGAAGATTTAGTCATACTAAGGCAGGCAGCTAGGGGTCTTCAACGTTTTCAGGCCAAGTTGAGAGAGAGATGAAACAGGCAAACAGCGACCCCCACAACCTTTTCAGAGATTCCTTATAGTTTAATCGTTTCACAGCGCAATCATCAGTGTATTTTGGATTCATGTCAATTTGTGTTTTCAGATATTTAACCACTTGAACTGTCAATACTTA
>NC_137824.1:13123923-13153923 GCF_963921795.1 Nannobrachium achirus | reverse complement strand
TATTCATATTTTTATGAATATTTTTAAATTGTCACTTTAGAAATGTGCAGATACCTTCTATACACACAGGTTTAGAACCCCTGGTTTAGGACACTAGGTTTTTCTTCCGACAGTGACACTTACTCTTTGCTGTTGACGTCAATCACATGTTTGCTTACAGGCACTTTCTAGTGCCATTAGTCACGCTGGCCTTTTCTCTACAGCAGCTGCAGTGCCAAATAACAGGACAACAATTGGCCATCAATGTACGCTGCAAAAACCAGACGGTCGTCCCTTAAGCCAATGTTAATCTAGGACAGTCTTTGATTAGCTGGTGTTAATGCCTGTGTTGATTTCGTCAAACTACGACGAAAATTTTTTGTCGACAACTTTTTTTTCTAACTGATAACAACTAAATAAAAACTAAGCTATGATGACTAAAGCTAAGACTATATTATATTGTCAATTTCGTCAACCAATAAAAAACTAGACTAAAATGTACACATATACATTTGTACGTTTGTGCGCGCGCACGTGCGTGCGTGCGTGCGTGCGTGCGTGCGTGCGTGTGTGTGTTTAAATATATATAGGACCTTAACCGGGGGGGGGGGGGGGGGGGGTATGCACAGCATAGGAGGAATTTAATGTAGGAGTCTCAGAAGTAATGCTGGAGAACCGTATCAGTGATGTCAGTCATCTCCAAATTTGGGCATTGTTTCAGCATGTGCGGCTCTTACCATAGCGGCAACGCATGCCCATATATGGTGTTCTGTGCAATCCATCTCCCAGGAGTTTAGTGCATTGAAATGGGGATAGACTCCCACGTTCTCTGCTAATACCAACAATAAGCGCTTCGGACCTACTTACTATCGCGGAGAAGAAAAAACAACATTCAATATAGAACCACGTGGGTTCTTTTTGTAGCATCAAGGTGGCATATGGATCCTCATTTATTTATGAAGCAAGCTCTGGAAGCTTTTCCAATGCCTCAATAGATGATTTCAAACTTTAAGCAATGCAACGTTTTCAAACTCGGTCAACACGAACATTTTCCCAAATGGTCCGAGTTTATCTCCTGGTGTTTACTAAATAACATCAATAGCTGACGGGGAACAAACTCGAGCCCAACCTGTTCCTTAGCAACGCAATTCCACTGAAATGATTCATGGAGACACTTTTTGGGGGGGAGGTTCGAGACGATTTTTACAAATCTAGGTCTGTGGATCACTTGTAAGCAGGGCAATATGAAATATAGTGTTTATAAGTGCCACAACTATAGCATAACACTGATAGCACTGGGGACGAGCCAAGTGAAGAGAGAGAGCTATTTATACACATAGAGAGTCTGCCCGGGGTTGTAATAGAACTGCCATGCCTCTGCCCCCAGAAGAAGACATCAGCTGCAAATACTGTACGCTGTGTGTGTGTGTGTGTGTGTGTGTGTGTGTGTGTGTGTGTGTGTGTGTGTGTGTGTGTGTGTGTGTGTGTGTGTGTGTGTGTGTGTGTGTGTGTGTGTGTGTGTGTGTACACGCGCGCGCGCGCGTGTGTGTGTGTGTGTGGTGACAGAAAATAGTTGAGCTACAAGCTCACAAGACGTTGTAAACACAATGCATTGTGAGCTTGTAAATCGGCAATTTTTTTTAATTGATTACTCACACCATGGATACTTCCTGTCACTTTCATGAGACAGTAATTTGATTACAATAATTTTACCCCCATTAATTCTGGATTCGGAATCAATGGGGGTAAATTTACAATAATCCTTTATGATTATTCTATTATTATAAAAAAAAAAAAAAAAGTATTCCAGTATTCAGTATACCTCTAAAATGACAAATTATACATTGGCCAAATTGTCAAATATTAGAGGCAGAAATTGTGAAAACAGCAGATCTACATGCTCGCAACAGCATGTAGATCTGCTATTTTCACAATAGAACCGTGTTATACAAAATGTAATATGCCTCAACTCTTAGTGCTCGTCAGGATGGGGGGGGGGGGGTCCCCATTTAAAATATGATTATTTTGGGGGTCACAGCCTGAAAAGGTTGAGAACCACTGAACTATACCATAATGATGACTGTGAAGGACATTAGAGCATTAGGACATGATAAAGAGATTCACAGTAACTGTATATTGAAAGGCAGCAGACCATGACAACTGTGTCTCCCTTTTAAGCCATTTAGACTCTGAACGCATCTGTGTCACTCTAAATTTTAACCTCTTTAACCATTATTTTGTGCTTTAACTACTAAAGAATTGCAGTATACAAGCTCACAGCGGGGCACAGAGAAAAAACCTTTAAAATGTTTTCGAGTCAATATTTTGACCTGATAGATTCTATAAAGGTCTTCTAAATGTCTTCTAAGGTATTTGAAAAATGTTTCTATTGTCAGTGGTTCTCAAACTTTTTCATGTCAAGGACCTCTAGAATTATTTGTATTTGGCTGGTAGGTGGCTAATCGGTCAACAGCCCACCCGCCCACCCCGCATTCCATTCCACAGCTTCCCTCCCTCCTTCTCTGGCCCCTCCTCCTACCCTGTCATGATGTTGGCGTCCCCTGGGAGTTTCTGCTCTGACGCTGGATGGATGCTATCTAACTTAGCCGTGTCATAGTGCTCGCTTAACGAAAGGGTGCTGTGTGTGTGTGTGTGTGTGTGTGTGTGTGTGCGTGTGCGTGTGCGTGTGCGTGTGTGTGTGCGTGTGTGCGTGCGTGCGTGCGTGCGTGCGTGCGTGCGGGTGCACCTGTTAAATGCTCCCATTAAACGGTGTGGCAGTGGGCAAATGAGAAATCTGCTGTGAGCAATTAGAGCAAACCCAATGAACAGGTGTTACTGCATTCATTAACACGTACCCCTCACTGCGTGTGTGTGTGTGTGTGTGTGTGTGTGTGTGTGTGTGTGTGTGTGTGTGTGTGTGTGTGTGTGTGTGTGTGTGTGTGTGTGTGTGTGTGTGTGTGTGTGTGTGTGTGTGTGTGTGTGTGTGTGTGTGTGTGTGTGTGTGTGTGTGTGTGTGTGTGTGTGTGTGGCTATACACACTGCAGCATTCTGAGTGTTTTAACTGCACTCTGAGAGGGGGTACAAATGTAACCAAATGGACCCTTACATTTGTACCCTCTCCCCCCAAATTAACAAGCGACTTCACTGAGTTTGTGTGTGTCTGTGTCGTGTATGCGCGTGCCTCTGCTGTGTGTGTGTGTGTGTGTGTGTGTGTGTGTGTGTGTGTGTGTGTGTGTGTGTGTGTGTGTGTGTGTGTGTGTGTGTGTGTGTGTGTGTGTGTGTGTGTGTGTGTGTGTGTGTGTGTGTGTGTGTCGTGTGTACAGTAGTAGATGTGTTTCCAACAATGTTGCCAGATTTCGTGAGAGAAATATGAACATTTTATGTAAACAATAATTTAAGCAAGCCGAAATAACTACACTTCTAAAAGAACAAGTCAAAACATTGCAAGAGTGGGTTCCAAGCTTGGAGCGAAGCGTTTCATCATGACTCGTAACAAGGACGTGATAAAATCACTGGAAATTGCGGAGCTATCGGCATAACGGATGCAATCTTCCTCTCTCTCTCAGGATTGCCAGGATATTTAGAAATGTGCGGTGGTGGTTCTCCTCCGCTGTCTGTCTTTCTTTCAGACTCAGACTCTCGCTCGTTTCCATTAATTCCTCCGGCTAGTTGATTACATTCATTAATTGTTAATTTAGCATCCAATTAGTCATCTAGCGATGACAGGCAGCAACATAGGACTGTTGTCGTGACAGCAGGAGAACTCACAAGGAAGAAACATCTTACAAAGTGATAACGTTTGAAAGCCATAAATTATAGGCCTATTGGCAAACCATATTGTAAGCACTTAACCCTCTAGGACCCACTGTTGTAATATTACAACGTTTGTATTTTATATAAAAAAAAGGTTTAAATCATTTTATTTTGGCTCCCCCTGCCACCTAAACATCACCATTGGATTCTATTGTTTAGTATAACAATGCCATTGGCCAGAATATTTGCAGCTAAATACCCCCCACAGAGGCTGACATTCCAGAGTCTGGTCGAACAACTTCTCACTTTTTCCCTGAAGCTATTCCTCACAAAAACATAAGCAAAATGACTGTTATATTTGTTTTGGTGAACATTAGAATGTCTAGAAGAACATGTACATTTCATTCTCCAAAATACTCCTACAACACCATCTGACAAGTACAACAAAAAATGTTCAAGTATTTCTATTTTTGGGTCTTACAGGGATAAACATTAGAAAATACTCTACATTTTCAGGTGCGTTGCCAATTTCTGCCAATCAGGAGAGAGTACCATATTATCAGCTTCAAGCGATCCAGTCTCCTCATTTCTTTCATCACTTCCAGTTTCACTTGTTTGTATTGTGTGCACTGTGGTGCACGTCCCATCTCCTGATTGGATACAGTTTGTATCCTGAGCTTAAAACATAATTATGTTTACTAATAGTCTAGGTCAGTTTTCAAAAAATATTAACCTCCAAGGCAAATCATGTTAATTTATGGCATACATGTTTGTGGTGTGGGCTGTCATTTGTTGTGTTGCTGTTAGTAGTCATGGTTGCCAGTTCCCACCTGATGTCATGTGGGAGTTCAGACTCATCCAGACCATGCTGAGTGACTGCTAGCTTGCATAACGTCTTCAGGCTAGGACTTAAATCTAAGATGTACAGGTCAGCAGGAGTGAGGTTGTTTTCTTTGTATCCTCCATGGATGAGTATACGATCTCCCACCATGCAACAGCACATCCCATACATCCTACAGGGGTCTTTCCCCTTGGGCTCAACTTGCTTCCAGTAAAGGGTCTCTGGATTGAATTTCCACAGATCATTGAAGTACTGTTTCCCATTCCAGCCACCAAATACGTACAGCTCTCCATTGTAGGCAAAGGCTGAATGACACCAACGTTCTTCTGGGAGAAGCTGTGCAGAAGGTGTCTTCAGCCAGCAGTTGGTCTCTGTGTCAAACACAGTGTTGTTGTTTAAGTTCCCCTGGCTCCCCAAGTCCCCAAATACAAATATCTTTGTTCCAATTATGGTGGCAGAGTGACCTGCTGAAGCAGGCGGTGGAGTTCCTCTAGTGTTAATTGAAGTCCAGACCATTTTGCTGGTGTCCAACTTGTACATGTCATTAGCCCTTCTAGTCAGCTGCGTGATTCCTCCATACACATACATGACCTTCTCCAGGAGACAGGCTGAGTGGTGATACCTTGCTTCAGGAATAGACCCAGAAGTATTGGGTTTGAACCAGCTGTGGGTGTCGACATCAAAGGCATAAAGCACATTGCAGTAAGGATACCCTCCCCAGATGAAGGCAATCTCTTCTACCAGCACAGCTGTGTGTCTATAGCGCCCGGAGGGAACCTCAATGGGACTTTGTCCTCCTCCATTTGTCACTGGGGGCAACTTCCTCCAACGCAAAGACACTGTGTTGAAGATGTGGACTTTAATCTGATCACGGTTGTTCCGGTGGTAGTAGTATCCTCCAAATGAGTACAGTTTGTGTCTGACCACCACAGCAGCATGGTGGGAGGTCTTAGGTCCTCCTGTCAGAGCTATTGTCCAGTGAAACATTTCACAAACCAGCACCACTGTGAATCAGCCCAACTAATGATTTACAGGTTGTTAAAGGACAGTTTACTCAGCTGGAATAGTTGTTGAATGACATTTGGTTTATTGGACGTTTACTTTTAAGACAAGTACATTGGTTGTGATGACAATGTTATGATGTCATTGCTTGATGACATTTAGATCCATCCATACTAGTACAGAGCCCCTTTGGATCCCAGTCAACTAAGGAAGAGGGTTTAAGTGGCTAGACTGACATGATTACACCCACACACTGTGTGATTATTATGCAGCGTTGAAGTGACTTAACACCTGAGACAGATTAGGTCTTCTAAATCCTATCAGTTTCCTGAAAAATGTTGTCATATGTGTGGCGGAGAGAGTCGCAGCCCCAGCCTGAAGCCTCAAAAGTCTAGTATCTGCCCTCGTTCCATAGGGATATCCCTTTGGAGTAAGGGTTAAGATATTGGACTTTCGTGCGGTACACCCGGGTTCGAAGCCGGGTGGGGAAGTTCGGATCACCTCCGTTACATATGTGTGGTGCTCAAACCAACATTATTAATAGTGTGGTTGCCCAACTTGGCAACACAAGTAGTCCTGGGGAAACTTTCTTTATTCTAGATACATTTTTATTCTAGATATTAAACTTTATTTGTGAACAGGTTTTTACCTTGAATCAGATGTAATTGAAAATTGGGGGAAAACATTTGGGAGTGGTGCTAGCTGGAGTATTGGTGGAGCTTCACATGACACTTAGCTTGCTGCAGAATATAGTCACGTCGGCAACCACACTTGCAATTTCCAGTTGCATCTTTCTAGTTGCTGGAGGTTTGCGCCCAGTTTGCCCGTTTCATAGTGAAGTGAAACCTGACCAATCATGGAAATTGGCCCACTTATAGTCTGGTCAAAGTGTCATGTGACCTTCCGCACCAAGGGCATGTGCACCAACCACTACACCAACGTCACAGCGCCACAAAAGTATGATAAAGTCCAGATAAAGCAAAATGTAAACTGTGTTTCTGAGTGGGACGGGCTGGGAGGAGGCGGACAAAAAAAAATAGAATAGATTGTGTTTTCTGCTCGGTTAAACTTTGCTGGAGTTTTAGTGGAGGAGGCTGGGAACAAGCACAGGAACCCATATGGTACACATGAGGATAACATACATCCACATGATCAATATTAGCTGTGCTATAGAAGTCAAATTCATGTTTCAGATTAAAAAAAAAAAAAAAGAAAAAAAATACAACTGAACAGACCATGCAGTGCTAGCAGTTCAGACAGCAGGAGAACTCACAAGGAAGAAACATCTTACAAAGTGATAACGTTTGAAAGCCGTACAATTATAGGCCTATTGGCAACCATATTGTAAGCACTTAAAGTTGGGTAACTGATGTAGCCTATTTATGTTGGGTTAAAAGGTTAACAGCACTGTGTTGCTGTTATTGAGTGTTTGCTCAGTTACAGGAGTCTCCCTGTCTCTCCATGCAGCCATAAGCATTAGAAAATACTGTATATTTTCAGGTGGGTTGCCAGTTTCAGGAGAGAGTAGCAATTTATCAGCTTCAAGTGTTCCAGTTTTAATCTGCTCATTTCTTTCATCACTTCCAGTTTCACTTGTTTGTATTGTGTGCACTGTGGTGCACGTCCCATCTCCTGATTGGATACAGTTGCTATCCTGAGCTTAAAACATATTTTCTGTTTACTGATAGTCAAGGTCAGTGTTCCAAAGATCTTAACCCCGAAGGCAAATCGTGTTAATTTATGGCATACATGTTTGCTAGGGGTATTAAGTCCAAATCTACTGTAGCCTATGCCTGTGTGTGTGTGTGTGTGTGTGTGTGTGTGTGTGTGTGTGTGTGTGTGTGTGTGTGTGTGTGTGTGTGTGTGTGTGTGTGTGTGTGTGTGTGTGTGTGTGTGTGTGTGTGTGTGTGTGTGTGTGGTGTGGGGCTGTCATTTTGTTGTGTTGCTGTTGGTAGTCATGGTTGCCAGTTCCCACCTGATGTCATGTGGGAGTTCAGACTCATCCAGACCATGCTGAGTGACTGCTAGCTTGCATAACGTCTTCAGGCTAGGACTTAAATATAAAATATAAAGGTCTTCAGAGATTGAATAGCCTGCTTTGTATCCTCCATGGATGATGATACGATCTCCCACCATGCAACAGCACATCCCTCGCATCCTACAGGGGTCTTTCCCCTTGGGCTCAACCTGCTTCCAGGAAAAGGTCTCTGGATTGAATTTCCACAGATCATTGAAGAACTGTTTCCCATTACAGCCACCAAATACGTACAGCTCTCCATGGTAGGCAAAGGCTGAATGACTGTAACGTTCTTCTGGTAGAAGTTGTGCAGAAGGTGTCTTAAGCCAACAGTTGGTCTCTGTGTCAAACACTGTATTGTTGTTTAAGTCCCCCCCATTCACCCTTCCCCCAAATACAAAGATCTTTGTTCCAATGATGGTGGCAGGTTGACTGTGGGAAGCAGGTGGAGGAGATCCTCTGGTGTTAATTAAAGACCAGACCATTATGGTGGTGTCCAACTTGTACATGTCATTAGCCCTTCTAGTCAGCTGCGTGATTCCTCCATACACATACATGACCTTCTCCAGGACACAGACTGAGTGGAAATACCTTGCTTCTGGAATAGACCCAGAAGTATTGGGTTTGAACCAGCTGTGGGTGTCGACATAAAAGGCATAAAGCACATTGCAGTAAGGCTGCCCTCCCCAGATGTAGGCAATCTCTTCTACTAGCACAGCTGTGTGAACATATCGCCCGGAGGGAACCTCAATGGGACTTTGTCCTCCTCCATTTGTCACTGGGGGCAACTTCCTCCAACGCAAAGACACTGTGTTGAAGATGTGGACTTCAATCTGATCACGGTTGTACATGTAGTTGTTGTATCCTCCAAATGAGTACAGTTTGTATCCGACAACCACAGCAGCAGGGTAGGGATTCTTAGGTCCTCCTTTCAGAGCTGTTGTCCAGTGAAACATTTCACAAACCAGCACCACCGTGAATCAGCTCAACTAATAATTTACGGGTTGTTAAAGGACAGTTTACTCAGCAGTTAATGGTTGTTGAATGACATTTGGTTTATTGGACGTTTGCTCTTAAGACAAGTACATTGGTTGTGATGACAATGTTGTGATGTCATTGCTTGATGACATTTAGATCCATCCATACTCGTAGAGAGCCCTGGTGGATCCCAGGCAACTAAGGAAGAGGGTTTAAGTGGCTAGACTGACATGATTACACCCACACACTGTGTGAATATTATGCAGCGTTTAAGTGACTTAACACCTGAGGCAGATTAGGTCTTCTAAATCCTATCAGTTTCCTGAAAAGTGTTGCGATATGTGTGGCGCAACCCCAGCCTGAAGCCTCAAAAGTCTAGCATCTGCCCTCGTTCCATAGGGATGTCCCTTTGGAGTAATGGTTAAGATATTGGACTTTCGCGCGGGACACCCGGGTTCGAAGCCGGGTGGGGAGGTTTGGATCACCTCCGTTACATATGTGTGGTGCTCAAACCAACATTATTAATAGTGTGGTTGTCCAACAAGGCAACACTGTAGTCCTGGGGAAACTTTATTTATTCTAGGTAAACTTTTATTCTAGATAAACTTTATTTGTGAACAGGTTTTTACCTTGAATCAGATGCAATTGGAAATTGGGGAAAACATTTGGGAGTGGTGCTAGCTGGAGTATTGGTGGAGCTTCACATGACAGTTAGCTTGCTGCAGAACGTCGGCAACCACACTTGCAATTTCCAGTTGCATCTTTCTAGTTGCTGGAGGTTTGCGCCCGGTTTGGCCGTTTCATATTGAAGTGAAACCTGACCAATCATGGAAATTGGCCCACTTATGGGGTCAGGGTACTAAAGTATCGTTAGATTTTCAATAGGAATTGAATTTAAAAAAATCCTTTTTCTCTCAATTTTCTAATTTTCTAGCTCCCCCATAAAATCAAATATTGGTTCATTTTTCCAATTTTCTAGCTTGCAAA
Source organism: Nannobrachium achirus (assembly GCF_963921795.1). Taxonomy (NCBI): domain Eukaryota; kingdom Metazoa; phylum Chordata; class Actinopteri; order Myctophiformes; family Myctophidae; genus Nannobrachium; species Nannobrachium achirus. Next base: position 13,144,366 of record NC_137824.1, on the reverse strand, counting down.
AAAATCTGGAAAATGCTTTAATTTTTTAAATGTGTGATTCGTATTTGTCATTATTTGATTTGGAACCGACAAAGGAAAAACATCTTGAAAAAGGTATTTCTTAATTTCTTACCCCATTACAACAATCAAAAAATGGGCCCATTTTTCCAATTTTCTAGCCCACAAAAAAATCAGGAAAATGCTTCAAATTTGCTAAATTTTTTGAATGTGTGATTCATATTTTGCAATTATTTGATTTGGAACCGACAAACAAAAAATAGGCCCATTATTCAATTTTCAAGTCCAGGAAAGAAATCGTCATCATGAATGTCACATGACCACGTGTCAAGTCACATGGTACACAACTTCAAAATAAAAGCTGTAGGCTAGTCTAACATCCAAGTAATAGGATCAACAGGCAGGCAGGCAGGGGGTCCATGAGGGGTTTACAAGGGGGTCCATGGCTGGTTCCCAAAGTGTGGTTTGGGGACCCCCAGGGTTTCTATGGCTGGTTCACAACAGCCTGGTACACGTACAGCCATGGCTGGTTCCCAAAGTGTGGTTCGGGGACCTCTGGAGGTCCATGACGGATTTCCAATGGGGGTCCATGGCTGGTTCTCAAAGTGTGGTTCGGGGACCTCTGGGGGTCCCTGAGGGGTTTCCAAGGGGTCAATGGCTGGTTAGCAATAAGTGTGGTTCGGGGACCTCTGGGGATCCCTGAGGGGTTTCCAAGGGGGTCCATGGCTGGTTAGCAATAAGTGTAATAGTGTAATAGGTGAAATAGTGTAATAGTGCATTACGTGTAATATTGAAATAGCATAAATGTTATTGCGACCGTTAGGTCGCAGTTACTATCAAAACCTCGACCAGCTGTGAGTCCTTCCGTCCGTCCGTCCGTCCGTCCGTCCGTCAGTCAGTCAGTCAGTCTGTCTGTCACACGTCACACTTTTGCCCTGCTCATATCTCCGCAACCGTTGCCCCGATCCATGCCAAATTTTGCACACATACTCCTTGCCTGCCAAACCACAACCTCCACCCATCAATTCACACATGACCCTCTTCTAGCGCCACCATGAGGCCGATTCTTGCAAAACACATTTTTGGACACAGCTCCTAAATCTTTTGCCCTAAAATCACGCACATCGGTACACAGTATGTCTACACTCATGTCATCAACATCGATCTGTCCCATATAGCGCCACCTTCAGGACGATTTTTGAAAACACATTTTTGGACCCTGCTCCTACACATTTTGCCCTAAAATCACGCAAATCGGTACACAGTATGTCTACATTCATGTCATCAACATGGATCTGTCCCATATAGCGCCACCTTCAGGCAGATTTTTGAAAACACATTTTTGGACACTACTCCTACACATTTTGCCCTAAAATCACGCTGCGACCTGACGGTCACTTATCTCCCTATTAGGGAGTCTTACTGGTAGTGTAATAGCGCAATAAGGGTAATAGTGTAATATTGTAATAAGTGTAATAATATAATAGTGTAATAGTGTAATTGCGACCGTCAGGTCGCAGTTACTATCAAAACCTCCACCAGCTGTCAGTCTGTCAGTCAGTCAGTCTGTCAGTCAGACTTTCAGTCACACTTTTTCCCTTCTCATAGTGATTTTGGCTGCCAAACCACTACCCCCATTTCTCCCTCTTCTAGCGCCACCATGAGGCCGCTTCTTGCAAAACACATTTTTGGACACTGCTCCTACTAATTTTGCCCTAAAATCACACAAAGCGGTACACAGTATGTCTACACTCATGTCATCAGCCTGGATCTGTCCGAGATAGCGCCACCATCAGGGCAATTTTGATTTGATTTTGATTTTAGGGCAGAATTTGTAGGAGCAGTGTCCAAAAATGTGTTTTGCAAGAAGCGGCCTCATGGTGGCGCTAGAAGAGGGAGAAATGGGGTAGTGGTTTGGCAGCCAAAACCACTATGAGAAGGGCAAAAGTGTGACTGAAAGTCTGACTGACAGACTGACTGACAGACTGACAGCTGGTGGAGGTTTTGATAAGAATGCTCTATTACACTATTTCACCTATTACACTATTAAACACACTTATTGCTAACCAGCCATGGACCCCCTTGGAAACCCCTCAGGGACCCCCAGAGGTCCCCGAACCACACATCCATGGACCCCCTTGGAAATCCGTCATGGACCTCCAGAGGTCCCCGAACCACACTTTGGGAACCAGCCATGGCTGTACGTGTACCAGGCTGTTGTGAACCAGCCATAGAAACCCTGGGGGTCCCCAAACCACACGTTGGGAACCAGCCATGGACCCCCTTGTAAACCCCTCATGGACCCCCTGCCTGCCTGCCTGCCTGCCTGCCTGCCTGCCTGCCTGCCTGCCTGCCTGTTGATCCTATTACTTGGGTGTTAGACTAGCCTACAGCTTTTATTTTGAAGTTGTGTACCATGTGACTTGACACGTGGTCATGTGACATTCATGATGACGATTTCTTTCCTGGACTTGAAAATTGAATAATGGGCCTATTTTTTGTTTGTCGGTTCCAAATCAAATAATGCCAAAATATGAATCACACATTCAAAAAATTTAGCAAATTTGAAGCATTTTCCTGATTTTTTTGTGGGCTAGAAAATTGGAAAAATGGGCCCATTTTTTGATTGTTGTAATGTGGTAAAAAATTCAAAAATACATTTTTTAAAGATGTTTTTCCTTTGTTGGTTCCAAATCAAATAATGACAAATACGAATCACACATTTAAAAAATTGAAGCATTTTCCTGATTTTTTTGCAAGCTAGAAAATTGGAAAAATGAACCAATATTTGATTTTATGGGGGAGCTAGAAAATTAGAAAATTGAGAGAAAAATGATTTTTTAAAATTCAATTCCTATTGAAAATCTAACGATACTTTAGTACCCTGACCTTATGGTCTGGTCAAAGTGTCATGTGACCTTCCGCACCAAGGGCATGTGCACCAACCACTACACCAACGTCACGGCCCAACAAAAGTATGATAAAGTCCATAAAAAGCAAAATGTAGCAAAATGTGTTTCTGAGTGGGACAGGCTGGGAGGAGGCGGACAAAAAAAAAGAATAGATTGTGTTTTTCTGCTCGGTTAAACTTTGCTGGAGTTTTAGTGGAGGAGGCTGGGAACAAGCACAGGAACCCATATGGTACACATGAGGATAACATACATCCACATGATCAATATTAGCTGTGTTATAGAATTCAAATTCATGTTTCAGATAAAAAAAAAAAAAAATACAACTGAACAGACCTTGCAGTGCTAGCAGTTCAGACAGCAGTGAGTATCAGGGCCTGTGGTGACGCGCACAGTTAGAAACACTGGGACTACAGATGATAATTAGCATCCTTCCTACAGCAAATCCAACGTATTTACACCGTATTCCAACTCTACTGCTGCAGTTTTGTTGTGGCGTTCATGAATGTGTGTACTGTCCCGCCCCAATTAAACAGATAAAGTAAAGATCCAACATCTCTTAATTCAGTGGTTCTCAACCTGTGGGTCGGGACCTCAGGGGGGTCCCCAAATTATTTTGGGGGGGTCCCCAGATGATTAACTTAATGTGAAACATTGTTTTCTCTCTCAACAGTAAACAAACCAACATATAAGTTTAAGTGTATAGAGGGTATCTGCACATTTCTAAAGTGACAATTTGAGGAATTTTTAATACCTTTAAAATGACAAATTAAGGCAGAAATTGTGAAAATATATTTTCACAATAGAGCCGTGTTATATAAAATGTAATGCCTCAAGCATTATTCACGACGACCCCCTTAACTCTGACAGTGTACAAATGGTTGTTTCTGGTATATATTATTGTCCACTCATTTTGTATGTCTGTGGCAAAAATTTAATTTTGACCAAACAATGTCCCACCACAAGCCAGCATGACGATGTACCCTGCTGAAAAAGCAATAATATTTCGGACACGGTTGGTTTCTGTTGGACACCAGAGATGTCCAGGTCATTCAACCCATCCTAACCGTTGTGAGCGGCCACTGAGCAGTGACCGAGGTCCAGTTCCAGGCCTCCCGCCAGGGGCGGACTGGACCGCCCAACGGGGCCACCGGGCCGCTTCGATGCCCTGCTTCTGCAGCTGCAGAACTCTGTTTTTGGTCCTTTGCTGACCGGACCGGCCCACAGAGTGGAGAGAGAGATCGGTCCGCTGGTTTCTCTCTCGCGCTGGTTTCTCTCTGGCACTGTTACATAACGAAAACCCAACTGAAAATTGTGAGTCATTTGGTGTGAAAGAATAAAAATATAAGACAAAAAAAGATGCTCAACAACACATTGTTACCCATCATATTTTGTGTGACCTAACCTCACTGCAGTGAGGGTAGGGTCACATGTTCTGATGGGTCACCAAAAGCGCTGTAGCAGCTCACCGTGGTGTTTTGGGTTGTAGGCTACTACTTTGTGTTTTACTTCATCTGATAGGCCATGCAGTTGTGACGGCAACCTTGCCATTTTATCAGCTGTGGTAGGTCTGTGTGTACAATTATGAATTAGAGAGTCCAATGAATTAATGCTAAAATGTAGGGATGCACCGATATGGAAATTCTTGGCCGATACCGATGTTTGAAACCCTAAATCGGGAGATAAGCGACCCTCGCATGTAAAAATCGGCCTGATGGTGGCGCTAAATGGGACAGATCCATGTTGATGACTTGACTCTTAGACTGTATGCCTATCGACAACAGATAGACAAAGGGTATGCGTGTGACATCTTCATCATACCCGGAAGTTATGTGGGAACGCCTACTGAGTGGCAACACACTACTTTCTGGCCTTGAAATCCCATACATCCAAACAGAGAAGTCCTATATGATTGCATTAAACAACGTTGAACGACATTAACTCACTTAGTGCCAAACGACTTTCAGATCAACTATCTCACTATATATGGACTTCCCTGCCAAACGACTTAAATCGACTTTTACTTAGATTTTTTTTTTTTTTTTTGGACCCCATTAAATCTAGTAAACATGATTTCAATCGCGATTTTGCATGTTCCACCCCCATACAACCCCATCTTTCATACAGGGCAGCCATCTTTGCTTACATAACATGTAAAACATAATGGCTATTTTCTCAAGAATGCCTGAACGGATTTCCAATCTGATTTTTTTGTTTGAAAGCTGTGAACAGCCTGCACAAACATGGTTGCATGATCTGTGCATGGGCGTGCATGATCTGTGCACTATAAATTACATGGAAGTCTATGGAGATTTGTGGCAGGGAAAACCCAAAGAAGGCATATTTAATTGGCAGTAAACACGTTTTTAAACTCACTTTGCCACTCACTTTGCCACTCACTTTGCCACTCGATTTGCCATTCACTTTATGCATGCCCTCTATATTGGTAACTGCCATCGGTTAGTGTCAGCTTTATTTGCCGATACCGATATTGACCGATAGCGGCAAACATCGGCCGATATACCGATGTGTGGCCGACATATCGGTGCATCCCTCCTAAAATGTCATTATAATAAGATGAGTATTGATAAAGGAATGAGATGCCTGCTGGGCCAAATGTTTATCTCAGTCCAGCCCTGCATGGCTCCAGTTAGAGCTCCTGGATTGGAAGATTGTTTCTTTATTGCCTAAGACCTCAGTCTCCGCCTTCCCCCTCCAACCCGTTCAGGCTCGACTTTAGAATCCATTTCGCCCCTCGAATCTTTCGAATCAATTTACCAGGGATTCTTGTTCTAATCTCGGCTAGATCTATAGACGCCAAACTCCCCTTCAATTGTAAATCTGCTGCTGCACCCGGTTTATCCGATTGGCTTTGGGAAAAGCTCACCCTGAAATCTCTCCTCTTCTGGCTCCAAACCCACCTCTGCTATTTACAATCAATGTGTCTGACTCAACGTCTGACTGGCCTTCCTGCCTGCCTGCCTGTCTGTCTGTCTGACTGACTCAATGTTTCTCACTGCCGTTCCAAATATAAGTATGGTAGTTGAGCTCTAAATTAAGGACAGATTGTGGAGTGATTCACTCTGGCTGTTGGCCAGAAACGCTGTTTGTCCCAAATCGTTGTTTTTTTCCGGGGGGAAAAACATTACCTGTGTTCCAATGGGTCCAATATTATTACGTTCCAAGCTCTTGTTAAATAAATACTACCTTTCATTGGTTACCCATTTATAAAAACCCACAGACACCAAAAAATAGCAAACGTTAATTGGAGCTCTACACGCTTGTAGATCTGCCATTTTCGTTATTTTCGCGTGGCACTGTCATGAGGAAGTAGGACATTGATTTATAAAAAGAAAATTATATTATGGTCGAGAATGATTGACATCTGTCAATCATCTCTGTCGGGTGGAAACCTCATTATGTCCAAATGTTTTACTTAAGGATTAAAAAAAAAGAAAAATCTTGAAAAGATTTGAACATTTTTGAAACACACAAATGTATGGTGGTTACTGGCACAAAAACAAATTCAGATGGGCATAAAGCCAAATACATTCATTCATTCATTTTGTGGGTCCTTAACATGAACATGTTTCTACACGAAAAGGTTTCTTCTAAAGTAGTGGTGACCAGTGGTCCGGGGACCACCATTGGTCCTTAAAGGGATTCCAGGTGGCCCCAGCCCCAGTTTATTAACTCATTTTGTGCTCCAGAAATTAACGGATTAAAATGTCCAGCGTGCCTCTCGCTGGCTCCATAAGCGGCCAGTCTCTTATTTTGAAGCCCAGAAGTCGATTGCGTAAACACTTCCGGTTTGACGTCATCGCGTCATTCACCGGAATCGCTCGTCGTCAACATGCCGTTGTGTAATGGCGGATCGTTGCTTTTCAACATGTGTTTTATTAGCGAGAATCTAATGCCATCCTCCCCTTTGAAAGTGTTCTTTGGAGATAATGGACATTAAAGATGAGATTCCCCGTCTGCCTCCATGTTATGGGATTACTATTTTGTGCACGTGGATCCGTGATGATGATGAATCGGCGAGGGCGATTGTGCCAGGACCTTCCGCGCAGCTACAGGGTAGGAGAACCGCCGTTACAGTAATAGAGTACTTTTCACGAGTATACTCGGGATCGGCACCATATGATACTCGAGTATTTTTCACGAGTATTCTCGGGATTGGCTACAAATGAGTTAATGGAGAGTTGGTAACCAAATGGACCCTTATAGATCATTAACTCTTGAGAGTGTAAAATGAAACCAAACGGACCCATGTTTCATTTTACGCTCTTAATATTTAAATTATTGTTTAAACATCTCTATTACTTAATTTACAAGAAGTCTACACAATTACAGAATGTAGAACCATTGTTATTTTGATCAACGTTTACCTTGTTATCTCCCATATGGTACCAGATCAATCCAGCATGGAATTGTGAATCTTTTGTTTTGGGACTGAGAGGCTAAATCTCATCAAATGGTGATCTGTGGTTCAAAAGCCAAATAATTAATGGTTGAAAACCACAGTTCTAAAGTTATTCTCTTTGAATCCTGGACTGTACTCTTTTCCATGTTTGCCATCTCTCTCTCCACTGTACCTAGGCAAGGAAAAGGCATTAAAAAGAACTTAAAAATAAAGCAAAAACTCTGGGGTTAAGTGTCTTGGTCAGGGATACTTTCACACGCAGATTGTACCTTTTATTTCATGTAAACATAGAAAAGCCACAGGTCACGCACACAGTTTTGGCAGGCCTAGCGTGTAACATATCGTCGCTGTCGGGCAGAAACCTTGTATCTCCAAGTTTCAAATGTGTACGTTTTTTCGTGAAGTAAAGCCCTGCTTCATCATACAAGGCTGTCGCACAAAAGTAGTGAAAACAGCAGATCTACAAGCACACAACGCCTCGCGATGCGAGGCGTTGTGTGCTTGTAGATCGGCTGTTTTCACTAGTTTAGTTCATTTTTTTTAAATGATAAAAACGAACGGTTTTGGACATACAAGGTTTCCACCCGACAACGACGATATGCAGTTGGAGGGGGCTTTAATATTGAATGTGTGGGAAAAATGGACTAATGGTTTAGCATTGTGCTGTTTGGGATCAGAATAGAATATACATTGTGAGGAAAGAAAAAAGTAAATGTGTTCTTTTATGGTTAAATATTTATATTTGTTGAAAAGATTTCAGGTTAGGGTTAGAATTAAGGTATATAGAGCACAGGTTTAGGGGTTAGCGGTGGGATTTATGGCTGATTCATACTTTAGTTGTGTGAGCTGGTGTTGTGCATCGAAAGAACATGATTTAATTTACGGCTTTAAGTCTGAGGTTAGAAATGGCAAAACGATTTAGAAATGGCAGTCATAAAAATCACCGCCCTAAAACGGTTGATAGAAAAATAGCAATACAAAGTGTGTGTGTGTGTGTGTGTGTGTGTGTGTGTGTGTGTGTGTGTGTGTGTGTGTGTGTGTGTGTGTGTGTGTGTGTGTGTGTGTGTGTGTGTGTGTGTGTGTGTGTGTGTGTGTGTGTGTGTGTGTGTGTGTGTGTGTGTGTGTGTGTGTGCGTGCGTGCGTGCGTGCGTGCGTGCGTGCGTGCGTGCGTGCGTGCGTGCGTGCGTGCGTGCGTGCGTGCGTGCGTGCGTGCTTGCGTGCGTGCGTGCGTTTACAGTAAGGGACATCGCTCTTCAAATAACACCTCTACAATCTTCACTTGAACTTTGGATTACGCCAGCAGACGTATAAACTCTCACGACCCCTTTTATCACACCAGAGATGGGGTCTGAAAACTCAATTTCCGTGGCACTTATACTCCATAAATCCCCACGCGGCTGAGTTAGTGTACTGTACCTGGTCTCAGTCTGAACAAGTTGAGGAAAGTTTCACAGGTAGTTACTTGTGCATTGAACCCTCCTAAAGCCTGATCGACCCTTACAACCCCACCCGTTCACTCAGATCAGCCAACACAGGGATGCTGACAGAACCCTCGCTAAAAACCCCAAGACAAAAATCCACTCATCCTAGACAATTCGCCCTCCTGGCCCTCAAACTGTGGAATAAACTCCCTGTCGCACTTGGAACAACAGACTTCACTCCCTACTGTAGCTTTCGCAGTGGCCTGAACTTTGAAGACTCACCTTTTCAGACTCCACCTAAGCCCATAGCACTTACCATAGCACTCGCTAGGGCTGTCACGATATGACATTTTACATGACGATTAATTGTCACTCAAATAATTGGCGATTAGCGATTTAATTGTGTTTTTGTCACTGACAATTACATTTCTGTTTGGCTTTTAGGTTTTGAAGTTGTGCATGGCAGATATGACACAAAACCTAAATACACGAAGAAATTACTGACATATTTGACAACTTACTACTTAAAAAAATAACATTGATAGTGGAAATAGCCGATCTACAAGCTCACAACGCGTCGCGATGCGACGCGTTGTGAGCTTGTAGATCTGCTATTTCCACTATTTATGACTCTTTTTTTAAATATATGAACGTTTTTCAACATGGAAACGATTATGACGATTATGAAAAATAATCGCAATTATGTCAAATAATCACGATTAGACGATTATGTAATAATTGTGACAGCCCTAGCACTCGCCTACCCTCAATGACCTTACATGAAGGCTAGATAGCATTTTTAGGTTTTATATAACGTTTTTTACTGACTAGGTGCTTGGTCTTTTTCTAGATTGATATTTCTATGCATTTGATGTATTGGTGTTGATGTTATCTGCTTATTGTAAATCGCTCTGGATTAAGAGCGTCTGCTAAATGCCTAAAATGGTAAATTGTAATGAATTGTTTTGACTATAGAGCATCGCAGCGGAAGTTGATTCCTGGGGTCACTTAATATTCCCCATTCATTTTCGCCATAGACTTTTACAAAAATATTTATAACAATTATGTTAAGCCTCGAACCAAGCCATCCAGGATGGAGGTGAATCATGACCATATAACCTTTTTTTCTATGAAAAGAACATTTTGAAAATCGCTAAACAAAGGGTAGTTATTAAATGTAGTATATCAAATAATGTAATATTAAAATATGTTTTCACATAGGATCAAAGGTTATATGGTCATGATTCACCTCCATCCTGGATGGCTTGGTTCGAGGCTTAACATAATTGTTATAAATATTTTTGTAAAAGTCTATGGCAAAAATGAATGGGGAATATTAAGTGACCCCAGGAATCCACTTCCGCTGCGATGCTCTATAAGGAGTGGGCATATAGCGATCGAAACAGCGCCTGGTAGGATTGGGCCGTATTGGTCCCGGTCCCGCTTTAGACCAGTGGTTCTCAACCTGTGGGTCGGGACCCCCGGGGGGGTCCCCAAATTATTTTGGGGGGGTCCCCAGATGATTAGCTTAAATGTGCAACAATGTTTTCTCACTCAACAGTAAACAAAACCAACATAAAGTTTAAGTGTATCTAGGGTATCTGCACATTTCGAACGTGACAATTTAAAACCTCTAAAATGACAAATTAAACCTTGGCCAAATTGTCAAATATTGGAGGCAGAAATTGTGAAAGTAGCATGTAGATCGGCTATAATAGAACCATGTTATACAAAATGTATTGCCTCAACTCTTAGTTCTTGTCAGGGTGGGGGGTCCCCAGTTCAAATATGATTATTTTGGGGGGTCGTGGCCTGAAAAGTTTGAGAACCACTGCTTTAGACCATACTCATCCATCCTGTTCCTCTTTCATGTCATCCATGTGCTGTGATTGTTTTTAATTATTGAACCCAGAACTAGAGACCCATTTGGATGTTCATAATTCATAATTATGCTCTGCTGTGACCACGGAATGACACAGCCCTGAAACCCCTTCACCTTCCGTAACTCTCTGCACTTTCTCTCTGGGGCTACTTTGTGCGCGCGTGCGCGCGTGCGCGCGTGCGTGCGTGCGTGCGTGCGTGCGTGCGTGTGTGTGTGTGTGTGTGTGCGCGTGCACGTTAATGTGGGGTTGAGAAGTCACGGCATGGGTGTCTGAGAGTCCAATGCATCTGCGGGGGATATTCACGGTGGATCAGTAATTGGAAATGAACGGGGTCAGAGGCACCACTTAGAAGGTGGTGATGGTGTTGGTTCTTTAATGCATGATGAGTGGACACACCGGGCATATCATGTTATACATGAGTACGCAGGCCGGTGGTACAGTAACCTCGCATCACCAGTCTTTCCACCTCGGAGGAAACCCTGGTATTCGTTTACAACGGGCCGTCTGATCCGGTCTAGGAGTGGCCTAAACTGGAAACCAGTAGAAGAAGTGGCGTCGCTTGGTTTTGGTTCACCCTGTTTGTTTCCCCAATCCCTATTTAAATGCTAGAGGAGTGTAGTCTTGCCAGTCGCTGCGAGTTGGACTAAAAGATGCATATACCTACTTTTCATAAAAATAAGCAAAACTACAAAATGCGTCCGAATTTTGATGGGGTGTCATTAAAATGTATGTTGACATGGCACACTGACTATCTGAGATGCATGGCACTTCATTTCAAAAAAGGTTGCTGACCCCTGCTATAAAGAATGAACAAAAATAAAAAGTAACATTTAAAATAAACATTCCACGGTTGCTACCGTCTCAGCCCTCCTCATAGTGTCTCATGTGCTTGTATAATCCCAATGTCTTGCTTGAGGGCACACAAATCGCTCCCTATAACCCCCCAGTTTAAGTAATTAAATGGATTTATGAGGTGAAGTGGATAGAGGGTGGTGATACCTGTATAGTAGGTCTCGCCTGGGTTCACCTGCACCTGTCTGTATTGCATGGAGAAGTACCGCTGTAATTTAACGCTCCCCCTCCCCCCCATAAAATCCTTTCTGTCGTCATCTCTCTCCTCTGCCCCGTCTTTTATTCCATTTAGACCTGGAACTAATCTGTGTCACTCTAGAGCAGTGGTCTTCAACGTTTTCAGGCCAAGAACCCCTTAGTCGAGAAATAAATGAAGCAGGGACCCCACAACCTGTTTATAGATTCCATATAGTTTCATTGTTTGACAGCACAATCATCAGTCTATGTTGGATTCATGTCAATTTGTGTTTTCAGATATTTAACCACTTGAACCTGACCTTTCACTCTGTACTCAGTCTGCTCTATTCACCCTCTACACCAAAGCTCTTTGCTAAAAATAGCAGATCTACAAGCTCACAATGCCTCGCGCTGCGAGGCATTGTGAGCTTGTAGATCTGCTATTTTTGGCTAAAGTTCTCAGAATATGGACACTAGGTTTCAAGTGGTGATGCTATTTTTGGCTAAAGTTCTCAGAATATGGACACTAGGGTTCAAGTGGTGAATATAAAAAAGGAGAAAAAACTTTCTATCACGCAAAGATTTGGAGGACCCCCTGTAGTAACTCTGAGGACCCCCTAGTGTCCTCTAAATGAGTGGATCTGCCAAAATAGCAGATCTACAAGCTACAAGCCAACTTGTGAAAAATGAATGGGCAACTTGTGCTGTCAGTCTGGGACAATCTTGTAAATCTTTGAATATATGATTTTTTAAAGACATTTGTGCCGCGCTGTGAGCTTGTATATCTGCCATTTTTCAACAGCTAAAGTATAAAATGATTCACAGGTCTCAATGGGTTATTTTTGCTCTCCATCATTTCACTTTATTTACGCTCTCACTCCATCACTGTCTCCCCTCGTCCTCCCGCCGCGGCGCTGAGTCACGACACAATCACACGCCGTCAAACTCTCCGGTCCTGCCAAATGTCAAGTTTTCAAGGCGCGCCGCGTCACACTGCGAATATATATTTGTCACAGACGCGCAGAGGTGAATATAATATATTTATACGTACGTACATAAATCAAAAATCATCATTCCAGCTGAGAGCCCCTTCCTCTCTCTCGCTCTGTGAATTACAGACACTCTCAGCCTCTCACACGTACATAGTCAAAGCAGCTCTTGGGAATAGTATAGAGATGACTTTAACATGGGTTTAGTCTGTACAACAGAAAGTTTCTTGGAGACTTAAAACGTATGTGGTGGAATTCAATCATCATTGATTAATCATTGATCATTGATTAATTCAATCATTAATCAATGAGAAAATGAGGATTCACGCCCCGCCCACTCAGCAACTTCCTAGTGCTGAAGTGACGCTTTGAAGGGTAAACCCTGCTAAAAGCCCATAGAGTTAACACAGAAATCGCAGATTTAATGCAATTTCCGAATAGTAAAGTGTAAAATACAGCTAGCATGATCAAGAACACAATATAGTAAAAGGCACAAAGCATTATAATTTACTTTACCGTTCGAAATAATTATTTGTTGGCTTTAAGTCCAGCAATTTCTGTGTTAGTTTCCCCTTCAAAGCTGATGTCAGCACCAGGAAGTTGCTGAGAAATTTGCTGAGTGGGCGGGCGTGAATAGGGTCCATTAGGTGATGGTGGTGGTGGTCAAGTTTATGTAACATGATATCATGGACAGAAGTACAGTTAACAATCTGGGCAGTGGTAAAGTAGCTCTGCCAGGAATAATGGTCAGACACGTAAGTTATACTGTGTGGCTTCAAGGCCTCTGGGACGAGATTTGCACTCACCTCAGAGTCTTGCTCAAGGACTCTTCGGCACCAACTCTGGGGGATCCCGGGATCCAACTGGGAACCCTTTGGGAACCCTCCGTGTTCTAATGACGGTTTCTCTACCCCTGAGCCACTGCCGCCCCAGTGTGTGTGTGTGTGTGTGTGTGTGTGTGTGTGTGTGTGTGTGTGTGTGTGTGTGTGTGTGTGTGTGTGTGTGTGTGTGTGTGTGTGTGTGTGTGTGTGTGTGTGTGTGTGTGTGTGTGTGTGTGTGTGTGTGTGTGTGTGTGGTGTCTGTCTTGTCAGCAGCATTCTCCAGACCAACCTGCAGACTTGGCTCACGGCGCACACACAGTCATCATCAGTTTATCCTGCTGTTCATCTGTGTCCAGACGCTTTCATAATCCTGTGAAAAACCCACATTTCTCTAGCTCCTACCCTTCCTCCCTGCAGAGGAATGGCAGGCTAATCTGTCATTTTTCACCTCAGGTGTGTGATTGTGCATGTGTTTGGGAGCTTTCGTGTGTGTGTGCGCACACATGTGTCTCGAGACATAGACATGCCACGGTTGCTACCGTCTCAGCCCAGCTCCCCATAGCGTCTCTCTCTCTCTCTGTCTCTCATGTGCTTGTATACTGTATGCCAATGTCTTGCTTGAAGGCACACAAATCGTTCTCTAGCCCCCCAGTTTAAGTAATGAAGTGGATATACCTCAGCTGTGTGCTTTTGTGTGTGTGTGTGTGCACACGCACGCACAGACACACACACACACACACACACACACACACACACACACACACACACACACACACACACACACACACACACACACACACACACACACACGTGTCTCCTTTGCGCCATCTCTGTGTGACAGACATTGACTTCAGTTTTTTTTTTTAAAGAAAAAAAAAGCCTAGAGAAAATTCTATTGTTTCATCCATGTGATTTGTCATATCAGTGAGCGTGTGTGTGTGCATGCGAGCGCGTGTGCGTGTGTCAGTGTGAGAGAGAGAGAGAGACACGATATGGTAAAATCTCATCTTGTCGCCGGCGTTTTGAATTTAATATGCCGAGAGATTGACGTTTGGAGGAGCTGCACCAGAAGCTCTGTTTCAGATCGATATTCATTTTTTCTTCTCTTTTGTTCTTTTTTCTTTTTTTTTTCGTCTTCTGTCGCAGCGCTGCATGGTCCTCATAAAACCTTTAGTTTTTTTTTCCTTTTCTCATCTTTCTGAAGTTGTGCCAGCTGTAAACACTATAGCTTTAGAGTGGCTTTGCCTTTTCTCTTGCATCTCAACTCGCCCAACAACCACTGTTGAATTCGTCCTCTAAAACAGGGGTCTTCAACAGGGGGTCCTCAGAGTTACTACAGTGGGTCCTCCAAATCTTTGATAGATTTTTTTCTTTGATAGTGTGATAGAAACTTGTTTTTCTCCCCTTTTTTATATTAACCACTTGAACCCTAGCGTCCATATTCTGAGAACTATAGCCAAAAATAGCAGATCTACAAGCTCACAACGCCTCGCGCTGCGAGGCGTTGTGAGCTTGTAGATCAGCTATTTTCGGCAAAAAGCTTTGGGGGAAAAAGAGCAGACTAAGTACAGAGTGAAGTTTATTAAGCATCGACGGTTCAAGTGATTACATATCTGAAAACCCACATTAACATGAATCCAAAATACACTGATGATTGGGCTGTCAAACAATGAAACTGTGGAATCTATGAACAGGTTGTGGGGGTCCCTGCTTCATCTCTCTCTCAACTAAGGGGTCATTGGCCTTAAAACGTAAAAAGACCCCTGCTCTAAAACTATGACGAAAATGTTTTGTCGAATGCCTTTTTTTCACTGACGAAAACTAAATAAGAACTTAACTCACACACCGCTATTTTTAAGACCCTTCTGAGGGTCCACACCGCCAGAATTTTACCTACCTTTAACGTGGGCGTGCGCGCGAATCCATTGCGCGATGGTTCACCGATTCCATTCACAATAAGATCCAGGCAGGGTATGCTAAAAAACCCCGCAGCCTGCCATTTCCCAAAGCGAAACCAAACGAGTCCAGCGTGGTTGTTGTGTAACATTGAACCGGATGGGATTTCGGCAGACAGGATACAGGCGTCGTTGTCCCGCCCCCCCAGTTCCGTTCTGGAACATCCAGATCCGTTTTTTGTGAATAGGGCGGGTCCACAGAGCGCTATGGACGGCGAATCGGCGATCATACTTTTTTGTTTTATAGTTATTAAAGCTAATTGATAGCTCGTCATATTCGTCATAAGCAGAGTGGACCCATAACTATAGCTCGTCAAACTCGTCCAATGTAGTGGATGAGTTAATAAAAACTAACATTGGCTCGCCTTTTTTTTCTAGTTTCTTTTTTACCAATTTCAATCCCCTTATTGATCCTCGTGCAGGTCGATCAGATTCCTTATCGATCCCAGTCCACCACCGATCCTCTTCCATTATCGGTAGCTGTCGGCTAATCGGTTCTAATCTGTGTCGCGCTGTCACTTTCGTTTAGTTTCCGCAGACGATCAAAGGCAGTTGTGTTCAACTGATGAGCAACCTTGAAGCGATGTGCACATGCAAGCTGTTAACCACTTGAACCCCATATGGTGTTCCTCAGGGCTCGATACTAGTGTCCAGTGTTAATTCTGACAGCATTTTCTCTTTTGAATACCAGTAAGACTCCCTAATCCGGAGATAAGCGAAATTTGTAGGAACAATGTCCAAAAATGTGTTTTGCAAGAATCGGCCTCATGGTGGCGCTAGAAGAAGGCCATGTGAGAAATGAGGGGTGGAGGTTGTGGTTTGGCAGCCAAGGAGTGTGTGTACAAATTTTGGCATGGATAGGGGCAACGGTGGCAGAGATATGAGTAGGGCAAAAGTGTGATGGGACGGACAGACTGACGGACTGACGGAAGGACTGACAGCTGGTGGAGGTTTTGATAGTAATTGCGACCTGACAGTTGCAAAAGGTTTATTTAGTATTTTGAAATGTTTTAGTTTTAGTCGACTAAATATCATAAGATTCTAGTCGACTAAATCTAAAGTTGATTTTGTCTAAAATGAAATGGCAGGCCTTGATGGCGTTGTAATCGCGATAAGAGAATTGATAAGCCAAAATCGTATTGATTATCCTTTGTAACTTTCAAGCTGGGGGTCATCATCGCCATGCTGGCTTGTGGTGGACATTTTTGTCAGAAATTCTATATCTGCCATCTGGACATGTAAAATGAGTGGACAAACACTAGCCCTAGATGACCATTATAGGTCTGTAACTCTGAGAAATGGAACCAAATCCATTTGGTTCCATTTGTACACTCTCAGAGTTATGAGGGTCCATGAAAATAACATGTTTGAGAACCACTACCAGTGGACTCAGACATCGAAGGGGGCTTGAATGAATGCAGTTTTTACTATGGTGAAAGAAATACAAATGCTCCCTCTTTCCATGCCATACCTGAAGGCAGCATTCAAGAGAATTGCCTTGAATGCAGCATCTTATGTTGAAAGAATTGCCCTCGCTGTGTAGAAATCTATGCTGTTACGCTACATCTCCAGTATTGATTTGATGATGCTTAGTTCAGTGCGGTATCACTGAAAATAGCTGACCTCCAAGCTCACAACGCGTCACAGCCTCCAAGCTCATTTTCAATGTTTCCACCAAAGTGCCCTTTTAGAAATGTCAGCCCCTGCCTCTCTAACATTCTCTGCACGTCCCTGAATCCTAATGTGCCATTTATTGTGTCGTAGTAAATCAGTGTCATACATATTCTGAAGAAAACCTGGAGACTGACATTCAGTAATCGGGTCTTATGATCAACATTATAATGGTGTGTTAAAAACAAAATCTAAAACTTGCCACAGACAAACAAGACCTAGTCTTTGCCAAGGACACATTATGTCCATTCAGGGACATATTGAAGAGCCCTGCTTTCTGTGTCTCCATGCCCATCAGGTGATGAAAGACTGAGACGAGACGAGACAATCGAACACACGAGGGTGAAAAGACAAATTAACCTCGTTTGACGAAATAGTTTAACAGATAATTAGTTTTGCGAGCGATGCTGTTTTGTTTTGAATACAGCGGCGTCCTTGTTTCTATTTTTCTCCCCTCATCGTGATCTCCACTGTTCATGAGCATTTGTTGCTTCACTTGTTCCGTACAAAAAGGAACAACCTCAATTATCTCGCTGACACACATAACAAACAAACAAACGCGAAACCCATTGTATGAAAACAAAAGCTTTACTTTTTTTAAACGTAGGCCTACGTTACATCACACAATGATGAAGTAACCAAGCAATAAAACGCACAGACTAAACTGATTGCAGTTTACATGAATGAAGTCTCCCAGACGAGACAAATCAAAATGAGATTTCAATGGCAGTACTTAGAGTACCTGACATGCAAATAGACAATTTCTGACAAGCTCACAAAGCATTGCAATGAGACAGATAATTAATTTTGTTATGGCGTAGCTCTGGAAAGAGGCTAATGAGTCTGCCTGTCTGCAGTGGTGTAAAGTAACCAAGTACATTTACTTAAGTACTGTACTTAAAGGGGAAGACCACCCATTTTCAATATTGAACTATGTCATTAATATACCTTAGAGGAGTTGTGTGGAAATAGAAAAAAAAAGTTCCCCCCCTTCTGTGTTGCCTAGAACTGGAGGATTGATTTGGGGGTTTGTATTGTAAAGTACAACGGTGTGATGTCATCAAAAATAGCCGATCTACAACCTCACAACGCGTTGCGTTGTAAGGTTGTAGATCTGCTTATTTTCAAACAGTTAGTAATTTTACTTTTGGTGCTTTAAGTACATTTTGATGCCAACACTTTCATACTTTTACTCAAGTACATTTTGAATTCTGGACGTTTACTTGTAGAGTACATCTACAGTGCAGTATTGATACTTTTACTTAAGTACAAAATGTGAGTACTTTTTCCACCACTGTTTAATCGGCTGCCTTCTGGCAAGAGGTACTGCAGCATCGAGAACAGAACAGACAGATAAAGAGTTCTTTTTCCCCCCCAAGCCATCAGACTTCTATATAGAACTCTATAAAAGCTAAAGAGGCCCATAAAAGTGCAATATCCCCTGACCTTTCTCCCCTACATGCTGCTTGAGAATCCTGTTGTGCAATATCTCCATGAACTTACTTTGATTTATTGTATTTTATTAAGCAGCATTTATTTTTTATTTTTTTTTATTTTTTAGTATTGTTGTACTGTATTTGTAACGTTCTTTTGACTAGGAGCCAGTGAAACATAATTTCTTTCATTTATGCATTTCATGTACAGTATAGCATATGCCAGGGGTCTTCGATGTTTTCAGGCCAAGGACAACTTAGTTGAGACTGAGAGAGATGAAGCAGGGACCCCCATAACCTGTTCATAGATTCCATTTAGTTTAATCTCATGACAGCACAATCATCAGTGTATTTTGGATTCTTGAACCGTCCATACCAAATAACCTTGACCTTTCACTCTGTACTTAGTCTGCTCTTTTTCCCCCTCCACACCAAAGCTATTTGCCGAAAATAACGCCTCGCGCTGCGAGGCGTTGTGAGCTTGTAGATCTGCTATTTTTGGCTAAAGTTCTCTGAATAAGTGGTTAATATAAAAAAAGGAGGAAAAAAGGTTTCTATCACACAAAGATTTGTGAGACCCCCTGCATTAACTCTGAGGACCCCCTAGGGGCCCTGGACACCCTGTTGAAGACCCCTGGTATATGTTGAATGACAATGAATCCATCCATCCATCCATCCAGCATGAACCCACCATAGAAATGTGCTCTGAAAATGCACACAGCACCCAGGCCTCTTTATAGTTTATACGTACTGAATGCTTTCCAATCAGGCAGCAGTGATGTAAAAGAAGTTAACACAGGAGTCAGGAGGATTCTCCAACAAGGTGTTAACCGATTTTGTGCTATTCCCGAGATATCTCGCGAAATGTACTCGAGTATCTCGAGTGCCATTCCCGAGATATCTCACGAAAAGTAATATATTACTGTAACGGCGGTTATCCTACCGGGTACAATGGCGGAAGGTTCCGAGCCGATCTCCGTCGCTGATTTATCATCATCACGGATCCACGAGCACAAAATAGTAATCCCATAACATTGAGGCAGACGGGGGATCTCATCTTTAATGTCCATTATCTCAAAACAACACTTTAGAAGCGAAGATGGCAATAGATGCTCGCTTATAAAACACATGTTGAAAAGCATCGATCCGATCCGCCATGACACCACGTAAACAATGATCGATTCCGGTGAAGGACGCGATGACGTCAGACCGGAAGTGTTTACGCTGTGGACTTCTGGCCTTCAAAATAAGACAACGGGAGTGAATGCAGCCTGAGGGAGGCATCATGGACATTTTAATCTGTTAATTTCAGGGGCTCTTAATGAGTTAACTCTCTCTCTCTCTCTCTCTCTCCATAGGTTCCAGTGAAGAGCAGAAAGATGAAGGTTCTATCTCTCCTCCTCTTCGTCCTCTTCTTGTTCCTGGACGTGGTGGCGGGTGAGGGCGTGAAGTACATCTCCAAGAGGAACTCAGGTAGGACTGACTGGCAGTGTGTCAGACACGCTTCTTTCTTCAAACGCGCTGCTCGGTTGTGTTATCGGTTCTGGAATTGTCCCTCTCTCTCTCTTTGACATATTCCTTTGGGTTTTTGTCTCTCGATGAAAGAGTCTCCGTACTCATTCATGTTGCTCTTTCTGCGATGTATCTTTTCTCTCTCTACTTTCTCTTAAATGGCTACCTCTGTAAGAAAAGAAAGCTTGGCTCTTTTTAAAACTCTTTTTCACTCTTCTCCTTTCTTCTCATCTTGCCTCCTTCACTCTCTTCTTATTTTCTTGTTTCCTATCTCCTATCTCCTTGCCTCCTCTCCTCTCAAGCCAAAGCGCTGTCTTTGCCTTCTATGAAAACTAGGGCTGTCATAATTATGGCATTTTACGTGACGACGAGTAATTGCGATTAACAATTTAGTTGTGTT
>NC_137824.1:13073923-13118923 GCF_963921795.1 Nannobrachium achirus | reverse complement strand
CCATTTGGAACCCCCTCAAGGAACCCCGAGGGGGTTCCAAATGGAACCTTTCAGGTCTGTAACTCTAAGAGTGCACACATGGAACCAAATGGACCCGTACTGGGCATTTGTATACTTATATAGTTACTGTATGTGGTGGGTCCTTGATTTGTCTTAACGATGCCATATTTGCTCTTCCTAATGGACATACTGTAATTGTGGACATTTTGCACCTCAAAGCCATGTACAACCCACTGAATTTTGTCTTATGTTTTTTGTGTTCTCTATAGCACATTATCTTACGTCCAGGCCTAGAATTTCATCATTTTAGGGGCAAGGCCACTTGGCCTTTGGGGTTCTCCATTCTTTCAGGGCAGAAAGGCCAAATGCCAGAGCAGGAAGACCACCAAATAAAACAAGATTTTAGTCCATTGAAACAAGTAATTGAATTTATGGGTTACATTTAATATGTACTGTATTATCTGATATGAAATAAAAAATCTGATGCTCAGCCCTAAACAAATCAAAGATACTTGATTGGTTTAAAATAGGCACTCACAAGACCCTGGTGTCTAAATGACAAGAAAGACACTGGTGTCTATTGACAAGAAAGAGACAGAGGAGAAAGTGGTTCGGAAATTCCTGCCCTGCTTAGGCCCATAAGTATATCAATCACAGTATATATCTGCTGCTATGCTTGTGCAGCTGTATATCTTATCTCTGGAAGATGATGATTTTTCCCCCCCTTGCCCCCCCTTTCTTCTTCTTTGCTCATAGTTTTAGTCATCACAACTTAGTCTATATTTCTCATGTAGTTTTCGTCAGTGAAAACATTTTCGTCTTAGTTTTAGCCAACAAAATTAACATAGATTATGACGGGCTTGTTTTCCGTACCAATGAAATGGCAATACAAACGACTGGCACAGGCCTGTAAAATTCAACAGCCAGAAAAGATGGGTTCAACTGATGCTAAACAACAAAGCACTTCATCCAATTAGCCGTAATTTCACAAACTTTGTTGTTAAGAAAGCACCGTCTGTGAGTTTCTTTTCTTCTTCTTCTTCTCCCTGGAAGCAGAGCCCAGGGATTTGCAGATCCTTTCTGCTTCCCAAACCCTTGCAAGATTTCACATCACGATCCGGAGCCAAGTGACACTTCCTCCATAGCGACTGTAGCGAACCAAACAACACCTCCCCCACTCCGAACTAATCTATGTCTACAGTCTATGTGCTGGCTTCTATGGTAGATTGATAAATAAACGCCTGGGTACAGCAACTTGCAATGGACCTGGTCTTTAAGGCCATGTTCACTCGACAACGGTCTGTAGAGAGAATGCTATCTAGTAGTGTGTGACATCATGTCCTCTACATTCCTGTCAAAGCATTTGTTTACCTCACCATGGCAGCGTACAGGCTCTACCGCGCTCCACTGCTGTTGGAAGTAAAAGTAGAAAAAAAACGAAAAAAAAAAACCCACCGTAAACTTGTACTTTAGTACAGTACTTGAGTAAATGTACTTACTTAGTTACTTTACACCATTGAGTCGGGGAGGAACAGAATAACAATACATTACTGTACTCTCTCTGCCCAGAGGGGGTACTTTACTCTTTTTCCTCTCTGTGTCTCTCTCCACTCTTTGTATTTCTAGACATGCCTCAAGCTGCACTAAGGTGAGCTGATGATACAGACCGTGGGTTTGTTTTACTATGCTTGTGAGGACCAAATGTCCCCACAAGTAGTAAGTAAGGGCTGGCAGTGGCTCAGGAGGTAGAGTGGCCGTCTTGGGGTCCGTACAGTACGTTCCAGGTTCAATTCCCGGCTCATCCTGGTTTGCCAGTGTTAAAGAGTCCTTAATTGAGCAAGACTCTGAACCCCTATAGTTGCTCCCGATGTGCAGGTTGGTGCCTTGCATGGTTTCCTCTGCCATGGGTGTGTGAAAGTGTGTGTTTTAATGGGTGAATGAGAAGTTGTAAAGTGCTTTGGAGAATTCGGTCCAATAGACATTGTTAGGACCGTTTCCCCAGTTCTCACAACAAACATGGTTATTTGTATGATAAAAAATAAATAATCAGAGATACATAAACAATTAGAAAAAGATTCAGATTAGGATTAGACATTTAGATGTTTGCTTTAGGGGTTGGAATTTGATCCTGAACATGATTTATACACAGTTTGGTGCCAACGATGACATCCGATCTAGAAGCTCACAACGCGTCGCAAATGGCATTCATGAAATCGTCCTCCTAAAATATTGACGTTCTCACAGGCATAGTAATACAAAAGTGTGTGTGTGTTTCCGTGTGTCTGTGTGTGTGTGTGTGCGTGTGTTCTGACGCAGCTAGAAGTTGACATCAAAGAAGAGCGATGAGATCTGGGTGTGATCTAATCTCAGGTGAAGCATGCAGACACACTGCCAAGATAAAGTCACGGGGACGGCAACTCTATGCATGCATGATGCACCCCGGCGTGTGTGTTTATCTGTCTCGCGCACGCCACACGCGCACACGCGTGTGTGTCTTAGAGAGAGTGAGTGACAGAACACACAGGAGAGGAGCAGAGCTGAGCGAAGGCATTTACGTCTTTTGAGGAAGCATAATTGAATTCATTTGTGCACTTCCTCTTTTCTCTCCTAATCTCATCTCCTCAACTCAAACTTTCATCTCCTCCTCTGTGTCCTCTTTACACTCTGTTTGGGCTGTTTCTTCATTATCGTCTGCATTGCTCTCTCTCTCTCTCTCTCTCTCTCTCTCAGCTTACAGACTAGGGATGGGCCGATATGAAAATTTCATATCACGATTATTGTGACCAAAGAAATCGCAATTTACGATATTATCGCGATATTCAATATATCCCCTCCCCAACATCCATTATCCTGGGGCGGAACATTAGCCAAAAAATAGCAGATCTACAAGCTCACAACGTGTCGTGTTTGCGACGCGTTGTGAGCTTGTAGATTGGCAATTTGACAAGAGATTTGATAGAGATTGAAAAAAAGACTTTATCAAGTATGTATAATGTATATTTAAAGTGCGTTTTACCAATAGAGGGTTTAAGTGGTACCAGATATGCAGCTGGGCAAATAAAAGGTGAATTGATCCCAGTGCATGACGGAGAACGATATCACGATAAATTAAATCTCCACGATACGATTATCGTCAGTGTTTCTTATCGCGATAAACGATAATATCGCTTATCGTCCCATCACTATTACAGACAGTCTTTTCTTTTTTAACGCTCCGAAACGCCCTGAACGCGAGAGGAGACTATTTGATGCAGAGAGCAGAGTCGTGATGGTGACAGAACTGCCACTGTGAAATGTTGACGCTCTTATCATTTTCTTTTCCCTGCCAGGTTGAGGACATGGCTGCTGCACAGCCTGCTATGCAAACGTTCACCATATTTCATGCATGTCATTCTATAGGCGACATACATTTTCAAAATCGTCACCTTGTTAAACTAAGGGCCTAAGTCATTTTGGGAGGAGAATTATACATCGTCACTGTCGGGCAGAAAGCTCATATCTCCAAGTTTCAAATTTGTAAATCTTTTCGCAAAGTAAAGCACTGCTTCATCATATGGCCATCGCACAAAAGTAGTGAAAACAGCTGATCTACAAGCACACAACGCCTTGCGGTGCGAGGCGTTGTAGATTGGCTTTTTTCACTAGTTTAACTAATTTTTAAAATGATAAATACAAAACAAACGGTTTTGGACATACAAGGTTTCCACCCGACAACGACGATATATATATTTTTTAAAGATTTGTTTTGGGGCTTTTATGCCTTTATTGATAGTGGACTGACAGGAAATGGGGGGAGAGACGGGGAGTGACATGCGGCAAAGGTCGTCTGGATCGGAAATCGAACCGGTGACGCCGCTAGGCATCCATGCCTAATTGCCTATATGGCAATGCCTAAGTGATATGTGCCCGGACCAGTAGGCCAGCGGGTGTCCAGAATTATATTTTTAATAATGGATTGCATTTTTATAGTGCTTTTCCAAGTGCTCAAAGCGCTTTACAATGGTTCATTCATTCATACATTGGGAGGTGAAGCAGCGAACATTCGACGCCAGCGTCCTCACTTCCCACATTCACACACCAATGGTGGCAAGCTGACCCCGTCCGACTCATTGGAGGCCAAAACAATGGCTTAAAGCTATACTATGGAAGTTGCTCAACTACTGGTCAGTAGCGGTATTGCTTTTTTCGGCCGTTTTTCGCCCGGGGTCGCCGCGGACCTCCGGAGCGGGGCCGCAAACCACCGCGACCGCCTCCACCTCGCCGATACGCATCCGTAGAGGGGTCTAACGTCCCTTTGCGACCAGGTGTTGGGGAGTAACAGGCAAGATTCCTACACCAGCGTAAACACTGTTGCTGAGGCAAGCTACTTCCTGAAGAGACGGCAAGACGCGCTGTGATTGGCCGGTAGTGTATGATCCGCGCTGTGATTGGCCAACGTATATACAACGTATATACTGTACGGAAGATGCAGATGACGTAATTTTGCCGCGAAATCCGGTCCCCGGCCAGGATCATAGAAAACATATTTACAGAAGGCTTTAGGGGCTGAAATTAACGGAGTGGGTGTTCTAAAACTTTAGCCATTTAATAGTTAGGACAATTTTAAGATTAGTTTTATTGGAAAAGTTACATAGTATAGCTTTAAGTCTGGATTAATTAAGTCAGTAAATAATTTGGTCAGGTTTAATCCTATTTAATCATATCTGGTCCTCTTATGTAATACGTTACATAACTGATAGACTGTGTTATTTTCATGTTAATAGTCATAAATTGTTATAAACATTTTGTCTGAAATTATTAAGAAATATTATTGTTTTCTTTGCATCAGTTTTTATATTCTTTTGTTTTAAAAAACGTGACTTTAGGCAATTAGTTTAAGAAGGTGACGAAATGTTAAGACACAGCAATTCAATTAAAAAGGAGCCTTATTGGCTGGGGAAAATAATAACTTTCACATTGCCAGAGCAATTGCCAAAACCATAATAAAAACAATAAAGCTCAAGTCTGCTTCTGATGGCGAGCCTGCCTTGTTTTAACGTTGTTACCAGACACATAGATTCCTTTGGCCGTGACTAGCGTTCAATTTAGCCAGGAACACTCCTATCAAAGTAGATTTAACCATGTATTGCATAAATGGAATACAGATCTTAGCGCTTGAAGGGCTCCGCGTTCGGAGATGTTCCCTGAATTTTGTGCATGCTTTTTGAGCATGCTAAGCAAAATCAGGGAACATTAAGCAATACATAGCAGAACAATAGCAATACATTGTCACATAACTTAATCAGACATAATCACAGTATTTGAGCTTAGCCAGACTGATCGAAGGTGGAGGAGGCAGCTAGCAGCGAATGTCCGATGCTTCTGAACCAAGCATAGGTAGAGAGTAGGGATGCGAAGATATACCGGTACGGATCGTAATCGCGATACAAACGTCCGCGATACGGTTGAATCGGTTCATTCAGTGTGTACCGGAACAATAGACGGCCGAAATCGTGATGGATCGTACCGTGAGTGTCTGGATCGGTAAATTCCGCGATTGTATCGGTTCTTCCATATAGTATTTCATTCTATCCTGTGTTTCCGAGGCGCCATGAATGCGGCCATCATCAGCCGTTCAACCCCCTCCCCAAAAGCCAGTCTTTAACGCGAGCTGCGACTCGGACAGACGGATAACATCTGCACTCTGTCTGCATGCAGGCAACCAGGGAGACAGACAGTGCAGCGAAATGCGAGTGAATCAATACAGACGAACTAGCAGCCCCACGGGTTAAAAAGATGCAAGATTAGTTGTACAGTACTTAGCTTTATAACATCCAAGTCCGCTGCGCTGATTGTTGTCACAGAGTAGCACAGGCTGATCGAGTGATATGTAATCAACAGCTGTTTCTTAGCGAATCTCCGACGGACAATTGATTGAGATCATCTTCTGCGCTATATTAACTGCACACACACAACAACAATGTTGCTGGGTGTTGTAGGACTACTGCTTGTGTTTAAAACAAAGTATTTGTCACTGTTCTACAACTTTCCTGTTGTGTTGATGCAAGCAACTCTCTCACTTTCTCTGCTGCTAGTTCTGCTCTGGGAAAGAAGCCTAATTTATACATCGCAGTACAAGGGTGTCGCACCTAAAATAGCAGACCTACAAGCTCACAATGCGTCGTGGATGCGACGCGCTGTGAGCTTGTAGGTCTGTTTTAAAACATTTTGGCTATAAAAATGGCATAATCCTGGATTAAATATAATATAATATAATATAATATAATATAATATAATATAATATAATATAATATAATAATACAAACCAGGGAGGGACTTTATTGTTTTTCAGGTCAAGGACCCCTTAGCTCAGACAGAGATCAAGCAGGGACCCTCGCTGTAGGCTAGGCATTATAGCCTACTGTATCACACAAATATTTGGCAGGCCCCTTATAATAACCCTGGATTGGGGTCCCTGACCCCCAGTTGAAGACATATAGGCCTACTAATAATGACATAGGCCTTCTATATGATTAGTTATGAAACAATTCTACAATAGCCAGCAGCTTTGTGTTCTCCCAGAATACTATAGGCCTATGTTGGGTTGTTAGACAGAGCCTAGCACTACAGTGAAACAATAAATTGCCTTGAATTTAAATTTCATACATTTTTAGTCGCTATGTTTTTTAAATTTGGGGATTTGGGCTTGAATCGTGGTGAATCGTGAATCGTATCGCATCGTATCGGGAACAGGGGTGGATCGCGATGTATCGTATCGGCAGGATTTCAATGTATCGCAATTATATCGTATCGCTGGCAGTGTATCGAGGTCCGTATCGTATCGCCTCAGTGGTCGAGATTCGCATCCCTAGTAGAGAGAGTGTTTAAAGGTGATACACCATGAAATTTCACTTTTCCTATTTTAAAACCTTTTTTGGGGGTCTCACTAGCACCTTCTATCCTCACAAAGTCCCATTTCTGACCGTTGTGTCTTTCTCTGGTTTTGAGAAGGCGAAGGTTAAAAGTATCCCACGGGTTCTCAAAACAGGCTGTCCAGATTTGCTGCCGATTGTGACGTCATCTGCCGATTGTGACGTCATCATAAAAAAAAAAATATATATATATATATATATATTTTCAGAAAAAAATGTTTTTTCAAAAAAAAATGTTTTTTCAAAAAGATTTTGTGGGGGGGTGGCGCAGTTCAGGCCAAAGGTGGTACTGCAGCTGAAATGCTCTGAGAGCCATTCAAAAATGAGAGAGGCTCTCTATTCAGGAGTGGTAATTTAGCCTCAAACCTTTTGAAAAACGTTTTTGGGACATAAACAGTGGCGGTTGGTATGTATATTGCGCCCTAGGCGAGGTAGTATAGCGCCGCCCTATGGCCGCGCGAAGTGCGGCCCCTCAACGGCGCCGCAAAGCGGCGCCGGAAAAATCGGCTATTTGCGGGCAAATTATGCATTTTTTCAAGTTATTTGCGGGCAAATTATGCATTTTTTCAAGTTATTTGCGGGCAAATTATGCGGTTCGGTTCTACACGGCGGCAGAACCATTTTGGGCTTAATATAATAGGGTTTATAAAAGCATGATCTGACTGTCTTAGTCTTACCTTGGGCTGGTCAGGAGGAAATGGTTCTTTCACAGTCACGCACAGTGAGACAAAGTCCTGGCTGATAGAGCCTGCCTGAGGTCTGTGTTTTGTAGAGGAAGTCAGGTACAAAATGATCCTCTCCATGTGATGTTTCAGGGCAAGCAGCTGTATTATAATATCTACCGGTAGTCACGTCCATAGTAGTGAAGAGCTCGAACTCCATGCTTTATTTTTAACAGATGTTGTTTTCAATTTCAATACTGGCGCGTGAATATGACATCACATCAGGAGGGGAGGGGGGGGGGGCTGCCTGGAGCTGCCAGCCTCTATCACTACCACCAGGGGGTGTTGTTGTATTCGGTCTGAGTGGACTGTTGATCTTACGTCTGCTCTGCAGGGCCGTCACTTTACTTTTTTTTTTCTTTTTCTTCTTCTGGCGCCCCCGCAAAGTGGCGCCCTGTGCAATGGCCCCGCTAGCCCCCCCTGCCGGCCGCCCCTGGACATAAACAATATGACATAAATACTTTTTAAATGCATGGTGTATCACCTTTAAAGGAGCCTTCCCTACTGAGTGAGAGCTTTGATTGGAGTATGACAGTCATGTGATGTAATGACCGGCTGATAAGTGAATGAGGAATGGGAAAGAGCTGACTGACAGTTGACTAAAGCTGGGCGGGGCTAGACTCTAGTGTCCTGCATAAACTAACGCTGAAGCTTCAAGCCATAAGTGCTTTCTTGTGTTTAAATCCTATTAGTAGAGCTTGTATATCTGAACTGTACTGTCTTGTGCTTTCTCTATGCCAGTGGTTCTCAACCTGTGGGTCCCAAATTATTTTGGGGGGTCCCCAGATGATTAAGTTAATGTGCATTGTTTTCTCACTGAACAGTAAATAAACCAACATAACGTTTAAGTGTATAGAGGGTATCTGAACATTTCTAAAGTGACAATTTAACCCTTAAGTGCTGTTCGGGTCATTTTGACCCGTTTTACATTTTCATTTGGAAAAAAAAGGTAGAAGTTAAAAATGTTTCCACCTGAAACTCACTGGCCTTAAAGATTCTTCTGAGATGAACATGTAAAAAAAATATTTTTGCACTACACCCATGCTACACCCCCCTCATATTTTTTGAACCTTAAGTGATGTTCGGGTCATTTTGACCCGGAAGCAGAGAAATACACAGTATTATGCCAAAACACAGACACACAGTCACCCCCACTTCTAACACCCCCCTTCCGAAGCCCCATTCCGAACCCTCCCCCCCTTCCTATAAGCATGAGCAATATTGCCCAGTATTAAATGAAGTCGTTTTTTTTACATGGATTTCAGCTAAATCAGTAAAAACGCCTAGCTCTTTCAGTGTTTAATGTGATATAGCAAAGCAGAAATGCAAACATTTACCAAATATATCATAAGAATTGTTTGGTATTGAGTCAAAGTCAATGTATCATGATGATTTGTTAAGTTAAAATTTATATTAGTGTTGTTTTTTTTAAACCAAATATCCACCGGGTCAAAATGACCCGAACAGAACGAAGGTGTAGTGAATCTGAACAGAACTTAAGGGTTAAGGACTTTTTAATACCTCTGAAATTACAAATTAAACATTGGCCAAATTGTCAAATATTAGAGGCAGAAATTGTGAAAATAGACGATCTACATGCTCACAACGCCTCGCAACGCGAGGCGTTGTGAGCATGTAGATCTGCTATTTTCACAACAGAACCGTGTTATACAAAATGTAATGCTTCAACTCTTAGTGCTAGTCAGGGTGGGGGGTCCCAACTTGAAATATGAGTATTTTGGGGGTCGCGGCCTGAAAAGGTTGAGAACCACTGCTCTATGCGACACATCTGTAGGGCTTTCACGATTACAAAATTGATATTGACGATTAATTAACTTTTTTGAATTGTGATTTTAAAAAAGCCTTCCATCGTGCACGGATGGACACGCTGCGAGCACATTAAAATGTAAACGAAAAAATAACCGGGATATGAGGAGTCGTTTGGTTAAATATTCCGGTATAGTAAATGAGTTAAACACGATTATGGCGACGATGCAAAAATGATCTCAAAGAAATGATCGCCATCGGGCGATTCCGTGCGACCGTAAATACAACGCGGGTGCTTTAGCCCCAACTTGTCACTCTACCATATAATAGTACGTGTCGTTGCCTCTCAGTGGCCTCATATCAGTGCCTGTTTTGGGGGGGGGGGGAGACGGAGGAGTTTGGATAGAAAGGGGAAAAGGGTGTTGAAAGGAGAGAAAATAGCATGCGGCGGGCGGGCGGGTTTTCTGAGTCACACTCGGAAATGGAGCTGTTATGAAATGTCTGCCGGGAGGGAGAGAGAGAGCGAGAGAGAGAGAGAGAGAGAGAGAATGATGCACAACCAATGCAATGTTTCTTTCTACCTTTTTTCATTTGGGACTGGTGGCGGGGGCTCCCCATGCCTCCCTCCCTCCCTCCCATCGAGAGCGAGAGGCAGCCCTAGCTGTCTCTATCTCAGCTGGGTGGAGAATTGTGTGCCATTGTTTTGCACCTCTCTTAAAAGCGCCGGGGTTGAAAAGCCACCGCTGTTCAGTCACTCCTCAAGAAAATGGAGAGAGGGAGGGAGAGAGAGAGGGAGAGATGGCTTGGATAGCGGGAGAGAGAGAGAGGGGCGAGGTGAAAGGCAGAAGATGGAGTTTGATTGTTTATTTTTATTTCATGGCAATACTTGCATAATGTAATGCAATAGGTTGTGGCGTGTGTGTGTGTGTGTGTGTGTGTGTGTGTGTGTGTGTGTGTGTGTGTGTGTGTGTGTGTGTGTGTGTGTGTGTGTGTGTGTGTGTGTGTGTGTGTGTGTGTGTGTGTGTGTGTGTGTGTGTGTGTGTCCAGGTTATTACCTACAGTAGTACCACTGACATGCATTTTTACAGTCAAGTTTATGTGGCATAGTGATGAAATTGTTATAAAAATATATATCGTGTTTGGGTGTTTTGATTGAGTGGTCAAGTGGACAGGAAGGTGTGTGTGTGTGTGTGTGTGTGTGTGTGTGTGTGTGTGTGTGTGTGTGTGTGTGTGTGTGTGTGTGCGTGTGCGTGACTGCGTGTGCGAGGGTGCGTGAGTGTACATTTCAAGAGGTGAACAGCACCTCTCTGGTCACCCAGTGGTATTGCAGGCCAGGCTCAGGCTACAGACAGACAGACACGCACGCACGCACGCACGCACGCACGCACGCACGCACGCACGCACGCACGCACGCACGCACGCACGCACACACACACACACACACACACACACACACACACACACACACGGTCACACTAAGGAGACGGTGTGACCACCGCTCAAAAAACGGCAAAAGTAGTAGATCTACAAACTCGAAGCGGGCGGAAACCTTGTATCTCCAAGTTTCAAATGTGTATGTTCTTTCGCAAAGCAAAGCCCTGCTTCATCATACAAGGCTGCCGCACAAAAGTATAGTGAAAACAGCCGATCTACAAGCACACAACGCCTCGCATTTTCAAAATGATAAATACGAAACGAATGGTATTTGGACATACGAGGTTTCCACCCGACAACGACAATATATAAAAAAATCACACTCGTGTGAACTGAGCGGTGGTGTGTGTGTGTGTGTGTGTGTGTGTGTGTGTGTGTGTGTGTGTGTGTGTGTGTGCGTGCGTGCGTGTGTGCAACAGCGCCCCTCCCTTAACATGTGAGGTCAGAAAAGGTTACTGCAGGCTACAGACAGACAGACAGACACGGAGACAGACAGACAGACAGACCCACACACACGGCCACGTATAGGAGCGCTGTGACCACCGCTCAAAAACGCTAAAAGTTTAAAGATGTAGATAAGAGGTTTCAGTGTGATGAAGCTGTGTGCGCCGGGCCGTTTGATGTGTCTTATAGTGGGCGACGTTGGTGCGCGCGTTGGCGCATGTGCGCGTTGGCGCGCGGGGTTTTGGGGATGGATGCTCGCTAGACGTGGTTAGCATATGAAAGGAGCGCTGCCTGCTGCAGATGACACTCACTACTGAGGCATGTGCTTAAACCTTTGGGACCCGGAATGTGATTGTTTAACTGTAGATTTTAACCGTTATTTCATGCTTTAACTATTTAAAAAAAAGCAGATATACAAGCTCGCAGCGCGGCACCGAGTTTTTTTTTTTTTAATTTTTTGCAAGTCTTGACCCGATATTTTGAATGTATTCTAAATCCTTCTACGGTTTTGAAAAAAATAAAAAATTTAAATAAAATAAAACAACTCATGTTTCTATATCTATGGTTCTCAAACTTTTTCATGTCAAGGACCCCCACAAATTATAGGTATTTGGACCCCCAATCTGTTGTTCCAGATCTTCAAGCTTGTTGTGAGCTTGTATATCTGCTATTTTCAATACCTAAAGTATAGAATAATTCTAGATCTTAATAGGTTAACTTATCTCTCTCTGTCAAGCGGAGCCTTATTTCTCCACAGCCTGGTGCTGAGCCCTCAACTCAACTCTTACTTAACTCTTCTATACTCCAGGGGTTCGCTCCCAAAACTTTACTTTTTTACTTCTTCTTCCCAAAGCCCAGACATTTTGGTGCATGGCCTCTCCGCTGGGCGGGGGACCGAAACTTGAGCAAAAAGGAAAAGAAAAAGAAAAGGAAGAAAGAAAAGAAAACAATGATTTAGCCACTTTGAATGCCATAATTTTGCCATAACTATAATGTAGATTAGCTGCCAATTAAGGCTTTTTTCCTATTGTATTTCACCCGATTTTCGGCAGCTCTGTGCACGCGTCACATGCACATTGTGTGCGCGAGGGTTCCGATTCATGGGCGCCAAAAGTGTTTCTTTCACACGGAGAAGATACAACCATGATATCACACGTTTTGATGTTGACCAAACTTGTGAAATGGGAAAAGAAGGCGAAACCTTTCTCTGCTGCCAGGATGAACACAACTCAATGGGCGGCGGAAGTCGCGCGGATGTATATTACGCAAGGCATCATGGGAAATTGAGTCCCTTCGCTCACTCCCGGCCACGCGGGGACTAAAAAAAACATCAGTAAATGTGGCACTTCACAGGGGCGGGGAGGGGAATCATTAACACGTGTGGGAACGTGTTAGTCACTCACATTGTACTTTACAATACAAACCCCAAAATCAATCCTCCAGTTCTAGGCAACACAGAAGAGGGGGAACTTTTTTTTTTATTTCCACACAACTCCTCTAAGGTATATTAATGACATAGTTCAATTTTGAAAATGGGTTAGGGTTAGGGTAACCTCTGCATTTCAAAAATGGAATGCCATCTGACTATAAAGTATTATAAGGTCGGGATCCCGGGAACGGAGAAACCCGATCCAATACACTTTTTAAAAAATATGAATATCTTTGCTTTCAAAATATCAAGTCAGGTTTGCTTTGAGATTGACTTCTGTCTATCAGTGCAAAAAACACCATTGACCACTTTTTATTTGCCCGATACAAGCTGAAGAAAACTTGACCCACTGTGCCTTATTAATTCAGTCCTTTTTCTCAGATTTTCTGTTCACTTCATTTGTGGCAGGAACGGTATCTACTCTGCGACCATTAACTGGAGAACAGTAGGGTCCGTTCTCTAGATTTGGTTTCCCCCCTGTGGAAACCACCGAGACGCCTTCGTGTATTCCAACGGTCGAGAGCTCTTTTTCCACCGCTGGCAGTGAATGAGTTTAACCCATTTAGAATGGGTACACATTTTGTGTATCATTATTTTATGCTTTAACTATTGAAAAATAGCAGATATACAAGCTCACAGCGCGGCACCGAGTGCCGCGCTGCGAGCTTGTAGATCTGCTATTTTTGAAAAATCGTGAAAATTAGAATTTTGACCCGATTCTATAAGTGTCTTTTGAATCCTTCTAAGATTTTTTGAAAAACGTATGTTTCTATGTCAGCAATCTGGCCAGCCATCGTCAAAGAAAAGGTCCTTTTCACTTAACTGGAGCTCAGTTAGTCTGTTCTTGAGAGACTACTATGTCAGTGGTTCTCAAACCTTTTCATGTGAAGGACCCCCAAAATGATATGTATTTGGCCACGGACCCCCATCTCAAAATATTTAGTTCCAGGGACCACCCAGAAGCAAAATTTGAGTTAAAAACGTTCGCTTTGAAAATACATATATTCAAAGATTTGCACACATTTTCCACAACTTTTTCAAAAATAGCAGATCTACAAGCTCGCAGCGCGGCACTTGGTGCCGCGCTGTGAGCTTGTATATCTGCTATTTTTCACCGGTTAAAGCATTCAATAATTCTAGACCTGAATCGGTTAAAAAAGAACCATATGGACTTCGGACTCCTGCTGGCTCCGACGATCGGACCGAGCTGAGTGTGCTCGCTTCTGTTTCAACCGCTTTCTTTTTCTTCCAAATGAAGTAACAGCGTGGGTTGGATTCTGCAGCTATACAGCGTTATCTCCTTGTAACTCTGTGGCAGGGCTGCCCACTGCCCAACGCTATGTATAACTCAGTCAGACAGTGTCCACAGACACATGCACATTGAACACACTTCTAATATTGTTCTCCATCGCATTTCTTTACCGTTGTCTCTCCTCCGTCTATTTCTGTCTGACTCTCTCTCTACTCTCTCTCTCTCTCTCTCTCTTTCTCTCTCTCTCTCTCTCTCTCTCTCTCTCTCTCTCTCACCCTGTCTGTCCTGTTCTCATTCTCATGTGTAATCGGCTTAAGAGGAGAGTGTCTTGCTTTGTTGCCACAGCCAATTTGCCAGTTAGCCCTGCCAGTTACATTACATTACCAGTCAACTAGAGAGAGGGAGGGAAAAGTAAGTGAATTAGTAAGATTATCACTTTATTTATTTTCTTCCTCTTCTAAACAAGTCTTCAAAGTGATCTTCCCGCTACAGACATGTATACAGTCTGGAGCCTTTCATTATAGTCGGTTCTGTCTTATTACTGGTGGGGTTGGCAAAAGGGCATTTGTAGCTATAGGGCGCCTGATGGAGGGTAAAGGAACTGGTTGGAATAACGTGTTCCTTCCATGCGCTACTGTACGTCCAGTTGGAGAAACTCCCCACCCTGTCAGGTGAAAAGAAGCGGCTTGGACTCCTCATGCATAGAAGGAAGCATGAGGGAGTTTAATGCCCAGGATTACATTAGACAATTGACACTGGGTGAAAAAATGGGTTACCAAAATTGTGGGATAATATTTTGGACATACGAGGTTCAGAGGTTTCCACCCGACGATATTTTTTGTTTTCACCGTCGCATATAAGACTTTAAATAAACTAGCTTCTTCTCACACCTATAAAAAGAGACTGGTGCACAGGCGAAGGCCTCAAAGAATACGAACGAATATAGAGTCTCCCACACACGTTCTGCACATGCTGTCAAGAACAACAAAAACACTTTGGAGTTTCCAGGCAAATACTGTCTCCCTAATGAAGTTCTGAGGAGTACCCCAGGGCTCTGAAGTTTTTCAACTCCCTCGACACACCAAACCTCTTCAGCCAAAAGAACCGATCTCCAAGCCGACAACGCATTGCGTCGCAATGTGCTGTGAGCTTGGAGCTTGCATGTTCACATCCATAATAATAGGGACGCTAGGTTTCAAGTGATTATGCCATTATTTGGGTAATTATTTAGCTGTAGAGCGCCACCATTCACTTGCGTTTTATTTTGAAGAGCCCCGATGATCGTGTCCATGTTGTGGAAATTCACTACGTTAAAATGGCCGTCAGTTTGTTTACTGTCGCAAAACTAAAATCCTAACCACGGCCGATCGTCACAGCCCATGGTGTTGCCATGAAAAAAAACGTTTCTCAGCGTTCGAAGCGTTTGTGGAAGTAGATTCCGAGATGAAGCTGTTTCTTTGCAGCAGCAGTGAATACGAGTCTGTGGAGATTTGTTGATGCTCAGATTATTGCTACCAACTTAACAGGTAAAGTCAGGGACGTGCTGGCCATTGGAAAAAGTGGGACAACTCTCGTACGACCGGTCCATTCCCAGCCAGCCACTGGTAATTACGGTAACCACCTTCGTTAACTGTTCTGCTGCTGTTGATGGCGCTCACCGTCATTGAAAGGGTTAATACCATGGCGCCGTTGACGGTGAGGACTGTCAATCTTACTGTATATACAGTAAAGGTATTATTACTTACTGTACGTCGCTCCGGTCCCGCCCGCATCGGTAATGTCCGCGATTTGTTTACAACGCACGTCGGGCGTGCACGCGAAGTGAACGCCCTCCATAGTAAATCCATTGAGAGGCCCATAAAGAAACTTCATTTTCTCCAAAAGAGTCATTCTTATACAAAGGATGGTCTCCACTCTTCCATACTGTACACAAAAGCTGGGCGCAGCCATCTTCTCTTCTGGGCCCACACTGTCATGTGACTAGATGACGTAATCGTTGCCGTCAAGTGATAATCCAAAAAAACAAAAACAACCCCCTTCCAGCCCTTCAAAATAATAGCAGCGGCCTATGGAGGAAACGGCGTGGCACCGAGGCACCAAGCAACCTTCAGATTAAGAGGCACTATTAGTGTTAACCACCTTCACCTTCGTAACCGCCCTTTGGTTAGTATATGGGGCCTTGTGGCGCGTCCGAAAGGCAAAACAATCTAAGGAGTTGGAGAGGGTAAAGTCCCTGGGTAAAGTTATCATTTATTTTGTTGTTTCCCCCCATGTCAAGTGTATTTGGGTACTTGGAAAAGCACTCTTGAGATAGTATTATTATTATTATTATTAATATTAATTTTATTATTATTAGTATCATCTTACATTACATGTCTGTGATGCCAAGCGTGCGTATCCCAGCATTACTGGCTGTACGATTTGCAATTTAACTTGTTCCCTCATAGCGTTAATGGTCGTCTTAATACAAATCCACTTTGACATAAAAGTTACGACCCAATCATCTTTACAAATGAGGCTGTGTAGGATGAAATGAGATGTCTCGCACCGCCGCCCGCGCCAGGCAGCGCCTGCTGGCTGCCCGGCACAGAGTAACGGCCCACGACCGATACCGCCAGATTTCTACAAGAAAAAATGATCAACTAGGGCTCTGAGAACAAGCCCAAAATAATGAGTGCCCTAGAGCAGTGGTTCTCAAAACAGTTTCACGTCAAGGAACGCCAAATTGTCAAACAAACGGGGTGGGGCAGGGCCCGGCCAGAATAAATTGGCATGCATTTTAGGCCCTACCCGTCCCGAAAATGTCGGGTCGGGTAGGGTCTGTTTCGGGCAGAATTTGAGTACTCTATGAGGTGCTGCTGATCTTGGTAAATAAGTATAAAGGCAAAGAAAAGACTGCACACTCGCAGCCACGATGCAGGATTTATTTAAATGAAAATCTACTTTTCGACCCACAAAAGAAAAACAACTTCACATTTATAGCTAGGAGAACACAGATGTGCTTGCAATCAAAATTCAATCAAGTAGCTCTACCTAGGCAGGTTAACTTGTCAATTACATCAAGAATATGTTTCTAAATGTACATAATATATTGAAAACGTCGTTATAAGTTCCTTTACAACATTACACATTGTGAGTTAACAGTCTGTGAGTTCACTGTTTTTTATGACAATATTTAAAGAAATTCCAATTGATTTTAGCTGTCCTTAAAATATACAGACTTATTCTTTCATATCATGACATTGTAATGATCATTAAACTTAGAGGAATAACCCCCACCAACTCCCAGACTCCCACCTTATCTTATTCGTGACCAGTTTGCATACCATGGACACTTCACGTTTTATTGACACTGCCTTGTCTGGAGATTCTTTGTTTTGTCCTTTCTCTCACACTTATGCCAGTGTGCCAGTCATTACCCTTCCCTGTGCCAATGATGGCACCCGTGGCTAAGGTTGCCTATACCCTGAAAAATACACTGCACTGCATCACTGACATTCTGTTGACTCGTCTAATTGGAGTGAAAAGGCGAACACATTCCACAATGTCCATTTGAAAGTCGCTGCATTTTGGCATCGGCCGTTAACTCGCACGGACGATTAAATGTTGTTTTGGACAACTATAGGGCTATATCTTTTTTAAATCTTTATAGAAAATGCTGCTTCAAGGAATGCCTCTTTGATCTGAATTCTACGTTATATCCTGAAACATTTTCTTACATTTAGCAAGACTTCACCCAGAATGATGCAACAGTACAGAATATACAGTAGCAGCCTTAGCTTTGGAGCTGGGGCCTGTTGACTGCTGGCTGCTGGGTAATTAATTGTGATTTCAGTTTACTTTTTTATTTTGAATTCACTTTTGGCAGGGACATTTTCATCGTACTTTTCTTTTGTGCATTAAGTGTCTCTCCGTGTTTGTTTTCTTTGGAACGGCAATGGCTACTTATTTGGTACCAGACTTATCTTCCGAAAATGTATTTATTTTGAGGTACGCAAAAATAAATAAAATGTTTAGACTTTCAAAGAGAGATCAGCCTCACAAACTTTTCATTTATTTATATGCAGTGTAGTACGCTATGGCCTTCTAAGGCTGCCGGGGGGGAAGGGGAGGGGGATTTATTATATATTGAATTTACATGAAATGATGAGGGAATTAATTGACCAAATCATGTAGACATGGGAATTAATTAACCACAGAATGTGTACAGCATGCTTACACGGGGATACAGAATGTATAATGTGTGCGATAACTATCAACGTAGGCTCAACATAGTAAAGTGTTGTGTGCGTGTGCTTGCGTGTGCTTGCATGTGTTTGTGTGTGCTTGTGAGTGTGTGTGTGCACAGTATTATTGTAGCTTGTGGATTTGCTACTGTAATGCCCTGGATTTGAACCCGGGTGTCCTGTGTTAAAGTCTAACATCTTAACCACTAGTCCAGAGGGACATCCCTGTGGGCCAGGGAAGATACTAGACTTTCAGTCAGTCAGTCAGTCACTCTGCTACACTCACCTCCCTTTTGACCTCCTCCCACGGGGGGAACCCGATCCGGGTCACGGTGGCACAATTGTGACGCCCGGGATTCGAACCCGGGTCTCCCATGTGAAATTCCAATATCTTAAGCATTAGACCAAAGGGATATCCCTATGGATGCTACTTTTGATATGTGTGTGTGACGCTGTAGTATCATCAATGAAGTAGGGGCTTTGATTTACTGAAAAAACATACAATATGGAGATAAGAGGTTTCTGCCCGACGACAATGATTTACAGTAGAACAGGGTTCCCCAATTAGTTTTTCGCCAAGGGCCGAATTATGTCTAGGGTACCAAGCCGAGGGCCACAACATTGCAGGGGGCGACGGTGGCGTTCCCACTACTCCAGCGACAGTTTTCTTCGTTGTCGGGTGAAAATCTTGTATGTCCAAAACCGTTCGTTTTGAATTTATCATTTTAAAAATGATTTAAACTAGTGAAAACAGCCGATCTACAAGCACACAACGCCTCGCGGTGCGAGGCGTTGTGTGCTTGTAGATCTGCTGTTTTCACTACTTTCGTGCGACGGCCTTGTATGATTTGCGAAAGAACGTACAAATTTGGAGATACGAGATTTCCACCCGACAACGACGGCATACTAGTGTTGTTGCTGCTCTTATACCACCATTGTTACTGGGGTTGGTGTGGCCCAGACAGTCGCCCCCCGCGGGCCGCCTATTTGGGAACCCTGCAGTAGAGGGTATCAGAACATTTCTAAAGTGACAATTTAAGGACTTTAAAGACCTTTTTAGCCTCTGGTCAAACATTGGTCAAAATGCCAAATATTAGAGGCAGAAATTGTGGAAAAAGGAGATCTCTGTACTGTCTGTAGATCGGCTATTTTCACAATGGAATAGGGGAGAGCGGGGTAAACTGAGACACCGGGTAAACTGAGACGCTCCATTTATCTTGGCAATGTAACACATTTGTGGTCATGTGACCATTATATTTTCAAGCCCCTTGAATTTCCCACTTGTCATGAAAAGAGAGACCTGATAGTGCTGTAGAAAACATGCTTTTTTCACAAAAATGTGTTTTTTGCATGTAAAAGTAAATTTTCTTGCTGTCAACATAATCAACTGTTGTGTCAAAGCAAATTGATGCAGGGAGAACATTTTATATCATACATGTTGATGAACTACCAACTTATAAATCCATGTGATAGATGCTAGCCGAGGATTACCCTGAATTGATAAAAATATCCCTTTCCCAAAATGTGGCTGTGGGGTAAAGTGAGACAATTGCTTCGGGGTAAAGTGAGACAC
The DNA here is from genome assembly GCF_963921795.1 of Nannobrachium achirus. Lineage (NCBI taxonomy): Eukaryota > Metazoa > Chordata > Actinopteri > Myctophiformes > Myctophidae > Nannobrachium > Nannobrachium achirus. Next base: position 13,099,165 of record NC_137824.1, on the reverse strand, counting down.
TATCTCACATTATCCCAACATGAAAGACAGGGAGAAAGCTGTAAAAACCTGATTAAAGGGTGTACCAAACTAGTCTCAGTTGATTCTTATGTATTTTCCCCTGTAGAATCCATTTTTGATATATATTTCTTTGTATTGTGCATAATTAATGAGATAATTAGCATATGTTACTACATTTGACTAAATATGCGAATTATTTCATTAGTTATGCACAATACAACAATATACTTTGCAGAAATAGATTCTACAGGAAAAATTACATAAGGATCAACTGAGGAAAGTTTGGTAAACCCTTTTATCAATTTTTTATAGGGTTTTTAGTTTTTTCCTTCTGCCCATGTGTCACATTATTTGACACATGGGTGGAAATGACAGGACAAAGCCTATTAAAAGAATGTCTGCTATGTACATTTTTGTATTGCGCATATTTAACCCGGTTAACCAGGTTTTTGTGTTTTATGGTAGTTTTAAAGTGAAAAAAGTGAGTGGATCACTTTACCCCGTTGATTTCTCTGGTCTGTCTCAGTTTAAACTGAGACACAAGACCACTTTTTTTTAAAACAATCATATTTTCTCTGCCTTTTGTCTTGAATATGTTCTGATATCTTCCATTGTTAGGAAACATCCCAAATTACTGGGAAATGTGTACATTTTTACTGATATATCTTTTAGTTCGCCTAGAGGGGAGCAAATGTAAAAAGTGTCTCAGTTTACCCCGCTCTCCCCCTACTGTTGATCGAGTCAAACTAAATGTAATGCCAACTCCTACAGTTTCAGGTGCTTGTGCAGGGTAGGGGGTCCCCAGTTCAAATATGATTATGTTGGGGGTCACGGCCTGAAAATGTTGAGAACCACTGCTGTATACATTATGAGTCGAGAGAGAGAGAGAGATTTGTTTTACTCCATGTCCTCTCTGGGGCTGTAACACTCTATACTCTTCTCTCTTTCTTTTTGTCTCCTTCTCCATCCCTTTGGTCTCCTCCGTCTCTATACCGCTCCTATCTGCCCCCCCCCATCCCCCCATCTCTCTCTCTGCTGTGCTCCACAAGGTCATCATGTTACAGTAAAGTTTTATCCACTCTCTCTTTCTCTCTGCTCCAACAGTCAAATATTAATAGGGGATCTCACAGCTGACTCTGTGCACCCGAGGGGGCACGCACACACACGCACGCACGCACGCACGCACGCACGCACGCACGCACACACTCTCTCTTAGTTTAGATTGCGTTTTATTGATCCCACAGCGGGGAATTTAAGTTGTTATTGCAGCCAAGATACATACAGTAAAGGTAGTGTATAAAAGTGGTGTATTATTATATACATTCAATATACATCTAATCAGCTATGTACTTGTAAACTGTGCAAATACAGTAGGTTATATCACCCAGGCATTTAAATAGATACACTGCACCTTAACACACATGGGCTGCCATTGTTTTGAAAATTCTATGTGCTGTGTAGAGAGCTGCCGTTCACTCAACGCTTTATTTTGAAGAGCCCCGGAAGCCACATGCGTGTGCATGTTGTATAATCTGACGATTTTAAAATGGACAGTTTGTTTGCATTCGGTCGCGCAACTAAAATCCTAACAGCGGCCTATCATCACGGCCCAGTGCCGCTGTGAAAAAGAGCGTCTCTCGGCCTTCTTGGCGTTTTGGAAGTAGATTCCGAGATTAAGCCGTTTCTTTGCATCAGCAATGAACCGGAGCCTATGGAGAATAGACACTCCATGATGCTGGCGGCCGAGTTGCATGATGGGATATGTAGTGTTTTTGCTCACCAGCCAGCTACAGCGGCACCTGTTTACCTGGTAACTATGGCAACAGTTAACTCGTCTGTGGACGAGATAACGCTGCATGCCATGGCACAGTGCCCCCCCTGCCCCCTTATCTCGTTCCTGGACGTGTTGGCACAGGAAGTGTTAAAGGAGTAGTTCACCCCCAATGACTTTTTTCTATTGATTACTCGCGCCATGGAGACTTGAATTCAATAATATTTCTTTGAATTTGTCGCATTCCTAAGACATTAATTTGGTTACAATAAATGTACCCCCATTGATTCCGGATGGGGATCCAAATGCATCTGTAGGACTATTAATCGCTCTGGATTTAGAGCTTCTGCTATTAAATGCCTAAATTGTAAATTGTAACAGTGTTATTTATGAAACAAAGACAAAAACGATGCCCCTTCCCATTATCGGGTATTTATTTCCTGTTCCGATGCTGATCGGAAGCAATTATATCTGCCCCGAAGAATCTGTGTGAGCCAGGGTTCAAAGATGCAAACTTAAACCGGCGATTCTTGGCAAAAACAGCACTCGGGGGCCATTGTTCTCCTCCTACGTACCAAATGTATTCGCCACAAATAGGCGATCTACAAGCTCACGACGTTGTGAGCTTGTAGAGCGGCACACACACACACAGACAGACAGACAGACAGACAGACAGACAGACAGACAGACAGACAGACAGACAGACAGACAGACAGACAGACAGACAGACAGACAGACAGACAGACAGACAGACAGACAGACAGACAGACACGCACATGCACTGCACGGCACTAAATGCTCACTGTGATAAATGTTTGGATAATTATGGCTGTTCACTCCGAGACAGCAGCATATTACAGCGCTTGACACCGGTGTGTGTGTGTGTGTGTGTGTGTGTTTCTTATGTTTCCAACTGTAATTAAACGTCTTCATATGAATACTTCACGCACATGCAAATCTGCAGATTGTGTGTGTGTGTGTGTGTGTGTGTGTGTGTGTGTGTGTGTGTGTGTGTGTGTGTGTGTGTGTGTGTGTGTGTGTGTGTGTGTGTGTGTGTGTGTGTGTGTGTGTGTGTGTGTGTGTGTGTGTGTGTGTGTGTGTGTGTGTCTTTTTGACAGTAATGAATTTGGACAGGGGGCCCAGGGGAAACGGGCTATGAGGCATTCTATTAATTACCTCTCTTAACACGCACGCACGCACACACACACACACACACACACACACACACACACACACACACACACACACACACACTGAACATATACAAACATTAGAAAATGCACGCACACGGTACACACACACACACGGCACACACACACACACACACACACACACACACACACACACACACACACACACACACACACACACACACACACACACACACACAGATGGTTGTGATGTAATTAACGGCTGTCGTAAAATGTCATCGTGAAAATCTTCACTATAAAAACCCCTTCCGTCCTTTTTCTGCTCTGTCTGTGTCCTCTCCTTCCTCTGTTCTCTCCTCACTGCTCTCCTCACTGCTCAGAGTCTCACAAGTCTTTAACCCTCTAAGGCCCGCATTAAGAAATACTTGAAATAAAAAATTGAAAAAAATCAGATGGTGTTGTAGGAGTCCTATTAACTCATTTGCTGCCATTTTAACATTGTACTGTATGGCTTTCCTGCCATTTTGTACAATGGATATTTTTTTTTATATTTACATTTTTCCTAAATTCTGTATTTGCACGACAATGTCAAACAGGGTTGAAGATGAAAGAGGACAAGCTCTAGTTTCACCCAAAAATAAAATGTTGTGTTTGCGCTGTACCGTTCTATAGTTATAGCCATTTCAAAACTCTTGTTTTTTGATTTTCCAAGCTTGAAAATCAAATGAAATGGAGTTATTTAGGTTTTTGTGAAGGGTCTCTTTTCAAGCAGATAAGTCACTTGATATCTATCTTTATGACCTCAGGCCTTATCAGATGAGTGTACTAGTGTAATAAGTGTAATTGTGTATAACTGGAATTGTGTAATAGTGCTGTAATAGGTCACCTCTTGCCCTTAGGGCGTCTTACTTCTCACAAAGAGAAATACGCTTTTTATATTGGACTGGCCCACGATGGTCTGCAGTACCTCCTCACGCACCCACGCACACACACACACACGCACACACACGCACACACACACGCACACACGCGCACACACACACACACACACACACACACACACACACACACACACACACACACACACAGACACACACACACACACACACTATACTGTAGGCTATACACACACGTACATAAACGCTATATAGGCATTATATATATATATGCTTATATTCACGCACACGCACACACGCACACACGCGCACACGCGCACACACACACACACACACACACACACACACACACACACACACACACACACACACACACACACAATACTGTAGGCTATACACACACGTACATAAACGCTATATAGGCATTATATATATATGCTTATATTTATATATTATATATATATCAGGGGTTGACATTAAGGTCTCAGAGGCACTTGCCCGTCGGGCAAGTACAGGTCATGTTCTACTTGCCCTCAGGTCATGGCCACTTGCCCCCCTCCCCCCCACTGCAAAAAATAAAAAAAAGATATATATGTATATATTTCCATAGACCTGATTACTTGTTTCTCTCTCATAAACAAAACATGGCAACGGAAATAGACCTGATTACTTGTTTCTCTCTCATAAACAAAACATGGCAACGGTGTGTTTCCTGGCTGCTACCGATACACGACACAGCACAAAGTTAGGATGAAAGTAAAAAAAGAAACTTACAGAAAATGGAACGATCGCCGCGCTTCTTCCTCGTATTCGGCCTCACTGTTACTGGGATCCACGTATGTTACAGACAGCTCATACAAAGGAGGCGACATATCGTTTGGATTATATGGACTAATGGACACGAGGATTTTTACCAACGCGTTTTCCGTGAGGGACCATGATCAGGCATTGCTCGCAGTTGTCCGTTGCTGCAAGATGGGGGGACAATATGCGGGGCACGCGAAGGAGAAGCGGTATCCCCCGGGGAGCCCCGTCCAGGCGACCATTGACTTTTTGTCTACTATGTAGCTGTCCGGAGACTGGTCGTCCATCATCATCTCGACCGGAGCGATAGCGACTCACTCCACAGGTTGGCCCGGGAGTTGGAAAACAATTCTCTTTTAGTCCATTGGCCTCTTTTGCCACCCCCGGGACCCCGAAATCGGTGGATATTTCAAGTCTGAGGAAGCCGCGGTACGTAGATGTATAGTTGTGAGTGTGACTGTGTTGGTTTTGCAAGGGTGTCGGTTCTGGGCACTGGGTACAAGGATTCACTGTGGGCCCCCCATGAATGTTCTTCATATGGGGATTTAAAAAATAGCAGATCTACAAGCTTGCAGCGCGGCACCGAGTGCCGCGCTGTGAGCTTGTAGATCTGCTATTTTTCAATAGCAAACGTATAAAATATCAAAGGCCCTTCCACCTTGGGCCCTAGTAACTCAGCCCCACGTCTTTTTCCCCCCTTGTGACATCCCTGCAAATTGTCGCTGCTGTTGTGGCTGCGGTTCTGGGCCCTGGGTACAAGGATTCACTGTGGGCCCCCCATGAATGTTCTTCATATGGGGATTTAAAAAATAGCAGATCTACAAGCTTGCAGCCGCGCTGTGAGCTTGTAGATCTGCTATTTTTCAATAGCAAACGTATAAAATATCAAAGGCCCTTCCACCTTGGGCCCTAGTAACTCAGCCCCACGTTCTTTCCCCCCCCTTGTGACATCCCTGCAAATGTTGTTGTTGTGGCTGCGACATAGGACTACTTTGTCGCTCCTATTTTGTTTTGTTGTGGAGACAGTTTGAAATATTTCTGTGGCATTATGGAGCTCATGGCAGGGCTTTTCAAGTGAAAATGTCACGGGATTGTGTTTGATTTATTCATAATGGTTTCTATAGCTAGATCGAGCCGCACTTTTGTAGCTACTGCTTGGGGGGGGGGCTTCTCCATTCAGACATGCTGCCATTCAGAGATTCAATTCCAATTCCATAGATGTAATGTCAAGGATTGGTGTAGGAAAGGGGGATGTGTGTGAATGGCTGCATGCATGTTGGAGGATGCTGAAAAAAAAGAGAGAAAAAAAAAGAACGCATTGTGCCAGGCCAGCCAGAATGCAGCGGTGTGTGCGAAATGCCAGCACTGTTCCTTCACTGTGTGGATTATGGGGAGCACTTTTATTGAGATTTGTACATTTATTACACTCTTGTTTTCAAACACACTCACTTTGATGTGTGATATTTTGGTTTCCTTATAAGATAGAAGGCTAAAACTTTTTGAGGAGCTGTGGGAGAGTCTAATTTAGCATTACATAATTTAAAAGCACATTGGCGGGATTCACGGGCGTGGCAGGGACGTACAGCGGGATTTTTACGGGATTCACGGCCATAGCAGCAAATGAGTTAAGAGGAAAATGTAATGTTTTTTTCAAAAAAATGTTTTTGTAAGATTTTATAGCCATAAATCAAAAATCATAAATCATGCTCTAATTTACATATGGGGGATATTTTTCAAAATAATAACATATGTACATGTTCTAGACATTCTAATGATCACCAAAAAGAATAGTACAGGCATTTTACTTATGTTTTTTTGAGGTATAGCTTCCATGAAAAAGTGAGATGTTGTTCGTCAAAACTCTGGAATTTCAGCGGGTGTGGCGGGTGTGAATGTCAGCCCCTGTGGGGGGTATTTATATGCAAATATTGTGGCCAATGGCATTGTAATACTAAACAATAGAATCCAATGGTGGTGTTTAGGTGGTAGGGGGAGCTAAAATAAAATGATTTAAACCTTTTTTTGGATAAAATACAAACGTTGTAATATTACAACCGTGGGCCTTAGAGGGTTAATCCGGTGTTTTCACGTTGCATTGTTACATTAATATACGGTGTCGCCTCCTAAATAAACAAATAAAGTAAAGCGTACGTTCTCCGTGAATGAAACGAGTGTTGTGATTGATTGGTCGAAAAAGATTGTTTTCCGGGGGACATATCCACCTGTTTCCGCGAGTATTTACTGTAGAATTATTTGTGGGACACATCCGGAAAACAGCAGACATACAAGTTCACGTCGCGTCGCAGATTAAACCGCTGTGAGCTTGTAGATCACTCTCGGCTGCGACGCTGGAACTGCCAAACGCCTTCTGCGCAAAGCACGATGGGACGTTGGAAACTTACATGGAAGGCTTACATGGGGCGCCCCTCTGAATTAGGTTGTCTCTGAGATGATAGAAGGCTGGGAACGAGACTACTTAGACCAGAGGTCTTCAACAGGGGGTCCGGGACCTCTAGTTCTTAGTGGAACATTAGCCAAAGAAAATAGCAGATCTCCAAGCTCACAACGCCTCGCAGCAGAGGTTTGGTGTAGAGGGAAAAGAAGAGCAGACTAGTAGGTATTGACAGTTCAAGCGGTTAAATGAAAATACACATTAATCCAGCCTACACAGATAATAGTGCTGTCAAGTCTAAACTGAGATTATAAGAAATAATCCATGTACATTTTAAATCTGCAACACAATTGTATACAATATGTAGTGGGGGTCCCTGCTTCATCTCTCTCAGAGCTAAGGGGTCCTTGGCCTGAAAATGCACGCATGCAGCGCGCGCGCGCGCGCACACACACACACACACACACACACACACACACACACACACACGCGCACGCACACGCGCACGCACGCACACACCATGTTACACACATCCTGTCGACTTCCCACTATAAGAGACATATAAAGCAGACATGGGGGGGAGGGAGAGAGAGAGAGAGAGAGAGAGAGAGAGAGAGAGAGAGAGAGAGAGAGAGAGAGAGAGAGAGAGAGAGAGAGAGAGAGAGAGAGAGAGAGAGAGAGAGAGAGAGAGAGAGAGAGAGAGAGAGAGAGAGAGAGAGGTACAGTCTCAGCTGTCAGTGAGTGTGTAATTAAGTTCTGCACTCTGTCACTGTTCCTCTGTACAAGTGGTAATTTAAGTGAAGAGAAGAGAAGAAGGGGCGATTACACGAGAGAGGAGAGGAGAGGAGAGGAGAGGGGAGAGGAGAGGAGAGGAGAGGAGAGGAGAGGAGAGGAGAGGAGAGGAGAGGAGAGGAGAGGGGAGGGGAGGGGAGGGGAGAGGAGAGGAGAGGAGAGGAGAGGAGAGATTGGGAAGGAAAGGGAATACATATATAACAGAAAGTCAGTGGTGTAAAGTACATTTACTTTACTTTACATGCACAATTTTGGGGTATTTGTATTCCAATACTTTTACTTCTACTCCACTGCATCTCATATCCAAATATTGTACTTTTACTCTATTTTCAAAAAATGTTGTACTTTTACTTTCTGTACTTTAAGTACATTTTGATGCAAACACTTTCATACTTTTACTCAAGTACATTTCGATTTTTTTGACTTTTACTTGTAAGGGTGCCCACACACCAAAATACCTAGAGTGGAATCCGCCAATGCATTTCAATGAGAATGGAGCGTTTTTTTGCAGAAATCCTCTACTGGCAAAAGAAACTCTCCATTCTCATTGAAATGCATTGGCGGAACGCGGATTCCACTCTCATAGGTATTTTGGTGTGAGGGCACCCTAACAGAGTACTTCTACGTTGCAGTATTGATATACTTTTACTCAAGTAAAAAATGTGAGTACTTTTTCCAACACTGCAGAAATGCAACAGGCTGAGTGTTGCTGCTGCTCTTGAACACAACGAGCGGTCTGTTATCAAAGACGCCGTGATGTCATCATCACACTGTGATGTCATTATCACAGTGTTCGCTGCATGCATGGAGAGGAGGATAAACGGCATTCTCACACTTTAAAGATTTTAAAGAAGAGAAAATGATGTTCAAGCTCGCGGCGGGGCACAAAGTGTTTCAGGCTATAGAAGCGTGCACACACAGTGGGGGTTTCAGACAGCGTTAAGCCCTGCCACTTCAGGAATTGGACCACCAGGACAACGGCAACTTCACTGTTGTACCGTGGTTCTGCGGACTTATTTGGGGAATACAGCTTTCAATAAAAAAAAGAGGGGGAAAACAAGATCAGGTACATAGCTAGACTGCACCTACCTTTATACTGACAAAGGTACAGTACGGCACTGACCTTTGTACTGCCAGCCAGAGACAGACAGCCACTGAAGACGCTCTATCTGCTGGTGCAAGTAATAGTGTTGTGGCGACCCATGTGGAGCTCTGGACTATATGGTTCTAGGAGTTCAGTAGTGCTGGCACTCTGTCCTGGTTCTGCAGGAACCCGCTGTAGGAACAATGTCTTTAAAAGAACTCTAAAACCTGGGAAACGTTGGAGGCACCTACAGTCATCCCCTTGTTCATTCAATCAGCCCAACACACCTCTAGCAGACCACCGGGTCTGTGATGTTTCTGCTGTTGCTGCTTGTTCATCTGCACCAGCCATGCTTCACCTTTCTCTATTCCATGGAGGACCCACAGAGGACCTCCTGGGACCTGACACTCTTTGAGAATGAACAAATGGTTCCATTTGTACTCTCGTACTCTGTCGGGTGGAAACCTCATACTGTTTCTCGAAAACGTACTTTTCGGGATTCAAATTCAAAAGTATATTGCAGATCCACAAGTAGCACCCTCCCCTACAACCAATCAGAGTAGTGCAAAGGTGATACGGCCGCCCAACAATAGGCTATATGCACAGCAGCCATTTTGGAGAGAAGTTGGATGGTCTTCTCACTTCGTTCGGAGGTGTTACCCATAATATTAATGAAGGCTCTGTTCCATTCTGAGTCAGGGTGCTGATATTGCATGTTGGCTCCCTGGAAACACTCTGCTGACACTGTGCTTCCTTGGGGGTTTCAAATGACCCCTTAAAAGGTGTTATTACTCTGTTCAAATGGAACCAAATGCAGGCGTAAAGGGTTTGAGAACCACTGTGCAACATGAAATGGAACAGAGCGTTCATTAGTATCATTGTTAACACCCTTGAAGGAAGTGAGAAGACCATCCAACTTCTCTCCAAAATGTGCTGCTGTGCATAGAGCCTATTGCGTACTAGGCCCTGGTTGGGTTCCTCACGACTTGAGTGCTGAGAAAAATGTACATAGCGGAGCGGGGCTAGACTGCCAGGTGTCAGCGATGGCAGATAGATTCTAGCTGCGCTGGGCTAGCGGTCAACGATGAGGTCTCTTAAGGTTAGTTAAACCTGCATGGTTCGAGCGGCGCTATTACATACAAAGTGAATGCAAAGACGAGACGACGCGCAAACAGGGCGACGCAATGTTGATGTTGTCGGGAGAAACGGAAATGTTTTGGGTGTTTGGTTTTGGGAATCCCTTTTTGAAGCGGTGAAAGCCGCTTCCAAGGTGTGGCTTTGTCTGTCCCATGTCTGTCCCATGTCTGTCCCGTGCATGCAGAATTGAGGATTGGTCAAGCTTCACATGACAATTTGGCCCTCCAGACAAAATCATTCATTCATTCAGAATTCATGAAAATATAGAACTAAAGCACATAGAAAGTATAGATCTAGAACACAGATTTCATAGCTCTAGAAAACATAGAATAAGAATTCACCGCTTCACTTCGAACCAAGGTTCGATTTTTATATTTTCCTGGTGTTTCGCCTTGATTCTGACGTGACATGTTTTTGAGCAGTGGTAAACCGCTCCATAGAGTGGCTCTGCGTGTCTGTAGCCTTTTTCCTCAGCGTTTTGCCATAGCCTGTACATCCTAGACTCAAATCCTAGTCTTAAGACGTTATGCAAGCACGACCACCGCTCACTTCACATTGGGTGTGATCTTTTTTCCAACGCTGACCAAAGTGAAGCGATTGAAGCGACTAGAAACAAAGAAATTGCTTGAGGTTTGAACGCAGCATCACACCAGGGAGCAGTAGCCGCCGCAGCTCCCGCCGCCGCCACCGGGGGAGCCGTCCTTACTCTGCTTGCGTAGCAGGACGCCCTGTCCCGGCGCCTCCCGCTCCCACAGGCCCGGCGTGTCCAGGATCTTCCTCACCAGCTCCTGGAAGGCGGCGTGCACGCTGCCGTCCCGCGTCTTGGCGCTGGCCTCGGCGAACAGCATGCCGTGCTCGCGCGCGAAGCGCTCGCCCTCGTCGCGGTCCAGCTCGTGCTCGCCGCGCTCGCGGTCCGTCTTGTTGGCCACCAGCACCTTGACGGGGTCGCACCCGCGGGTGCAGTAGGTCTCCAGCTCGGCCAGCCAGTCGGCCAGGCGGGAGAACGTCTCGCGCCGCGTCACGTCGTAGACCAAGATGACCCCTTGGGCGCCGCGGTAGTAGCTGGGCGTCAGAGTGCGGAAGCGCTCCTGGCCCGCCGTGTCCCAGATGGCCAGCTTGGCCCGCTTGTTGGCGTTGGCGCCGCCGCCGTCCAGCGTCAGCGTCTTCACCTTGAAGTCCACGCCGATGGTGGCCGGCTGGCCCGGCACGAAGGTGTCGTCGGTGAAGCGAAGCAAGAGGCTGGACTTGCCGACGCCGCTCTCGCCGATGATCAGGATCTTCAGCGTGGTCAGAATGTTGCTCTCCATCTTCGCCTGGTTGTTGATGATGATGATGCTGTGTTTTGGCCTTTTTCTGATCGGTCTGTGCTCTGTCTGTTCGTGTATGTCTTCTCTCTGTATGTCTTTCTGTCTGTCTTGTCCTTCTTGTCGGTTCTCTCTTCTCTCTGTGTCTCCGCTCTCTTCTGAACGTCTTGTCTTAACTTTCTGTCGCGTATATTCACTCTGCTCCCCTGCAACCTCAGCTACTAGAAATACTGTCTCTACGAAACAGTGTGGGCTCGCTCCAAGCTCTTATATACCAAACTCTGCTGACATCACCAGTGGCATCACCAGGAATGCTGGTCCCTCATTGGTTGTGGGGGGGGGGGGGGACACCTACATACGTACATTCCCAGCCATTCCAGGGCTACGTGCCAAAGTTTCGAGGAGATTCAAACTTGATAATATTTGGGAGAACATATGTGCGACCGCTTTCAGCGAGCCCACAATTGTATATACAACACACGCCCCTTCAGCACATTATATAAGGCTGACCATAGCTGCGTTGTGATGTCACATCCCTGGAGATCCTTACCTATATCGACTTGTTACTCCAGCAGGATGTCCCTGGCTCTAATATTGGTATTCATCTCTAAATCACTGATCAGTCTGTCCCAAATAAGCCTGTATGGAACTGTGCGGAACTCCATGTTTGGGCATAAATATGATGTCACATTGATGAATGTCTGGCTTATCTTTCTGTTACTTAGGGGGCGTTCTCACCCAAAGTCCGCTTAGAAGGTCCGGATCAGGGACCAAATGTTTACATTGTTGCATTTTGAATTTGGTCCGGTTAGCGTAATAGCGTTCACACGGGACTTTTGTTAAAAGAACCAAATATGTAAACAACTGACACATGGTCATACAGGCGGCTGTTGATCTATTGACAGAATAGGCTATTCCTATGGAAAATTACTTCACTGCCTATTCCAATTAATTTTGTGTTATTAATCACAGCTGCTTCCTATATCTCTTTTTTTAAAAGAAGCGAAACCCGCATTTCAGGCAGTAATTAGCGATGGATGGGTGGAGGGATCTCTCTCTCTTTCTCTCTCTATCTCTCTCTCTCTCTCTCAAAACATAGCCTGTATAAAGCCTTCTCCTTGATTCATTTAACAATAAATAGCGCAAGAACGCGAGAACATAATATAAGCATCCCCGGGCGTTTCCACATCAAATCTCTCTCTGTCTCTTTCTTTCTTTACAAGCAAGTGAAGCAACGGGTCCGTAATGATATTTCCTATCCTTATCAGGTTGGAAATGTGAAGCTAAATGAATAAATAACCTAAATAAAAACAATAAAATAATGTATAATCCCAAATGTTGAATCTATATGCGTATGAGCCATAACTTTATATGCGGTGGCGCATGCTTAAAAAGAACATATTAATGTAACGGGATGCTAACCCACATCTCTCCTCATTTAGCCATGAAACATAACAGCCGTGCATCAGACACTCGGACAGTGTTGTAAGCTTTTAAATCCGTTATTTTTGTGCACCGCACCCGATGACATGGACATACTGCCGTCCCAGCAACAACGTGAAGAGTTTGACTCGTGCACGCCCGTCCTCAGGGAACAGCGAGAGAGCGAAAAGAGAGCGAAAATCCTAATGCCTCGAAAGAAAAGCCAAGTTTGACTTTATTTTGTGTTGTGGTCGTTTGGATGGAGGTTGTGCGCGCAGCGCGCCCGCCGCGCCGCCTCCTCCTCCTGTGTTATACACAAGATGGTGACCTTACTTTTATTTGTGACTGTATTTGTGTCAAAACAAACAATGATCACCGTGTTCAGAGAGCGACCCCTGGAGTCACCGCACACGATGGGTCACCAGTTTCCATGTAACCTCGCAGTTTCCATGTAGCTAACAAGACACCGCAGCGCTTGCTCACAGGGAGAGGAGATGATACAATTATTAACGTGTAGCCTACTGCAGGTCATGAAGACATATCAGCGGTCGGGTCATATCAATAATGATTCCCGTAAGAAATTCATGCTTTTAGAACTAATTATTAATCCAGCTTCACAACTGCAGTTAACAAAGATTGATGAGTGTAGTCTCTTGTAGCCGAAGTTACAATTGCTTCACGAGTAGTCGTTTATTATTTTTTCCATATTGTTTTTCAATGAACAACACACAATGCAGAATGTAGTAGGCTGATCAGACATAAGTTTGGTCCTCTATAAAGTCCGGCTCCGTTCACACCAGCAGAGGACCGGACCATGGTCCGTTTGGAAGGGGACCGAGTCCTGCCTTTTCAAGAGGACCATGGTCCGGACCAAACAAAGGGACCATGGTCCCTTTGCACGTTCACACCAGCGGACCAAAGGAGAAAGAGGACCATGGTCCCTTTTAAGCGGACCAAATAACCCTGGTGTGAACGCCCCCTTAGATTCACTCTGCTCCTGTGCAACAGCAATGTGCAATTGATGCCTTTCCTCCGCCATCGGTGTATGAATGTAAAGCGCCTTGGATAAAAGCGCTATATAAATGCACCATTTACCATTTAACATTTACAATGTGCAATGAGAAACAGAGAGAGAGAGGGAGGAGCGAGACAGAGAGAGCACGCATTGAAAAACTCTAGTGAGAAGTGGCTTTGATCAACCGGCTTTCCAGTCATTGACTGTGCATGTGTGCGTGCGTGCGTGCGTGCGTGCGTGCGTGTGTGCGTGTGTGTGTGCGTGTGTGTGTGTGTGTGTGTGTGTGTGTGTGTGTGTGCGTGTGTGCGTGTTAAAAAACTAAAAACAACGTTGCATGGGATGCCCCTGGCACATTCATTCCACTGGGACTTGGGCTGTGTGTGTGTGTGTGTGTGTGTGTGTGTGTGTGTGTGTGCGTGCGTGCGTGCCTGCCTGCGTGCGTACGTGGATGCTTGCCATTAAGTGCTAAAACTGACAGAAGGACATTTAAAGGGAGTGCGCGTGTGCTGTGTGTGTAAGTCAGTGCGCGCATGTGTTAAAACGTCATTTAATGTGAGCCCACACTAGTGTATTGACATTGTAATTACCAGAGAGTAAAGTGTGTGTGTGCGTGACTGTGTGACTGTGTGTGTGTGTGTGTGTGTGTGTGTGTGTGTGTGTGTGTGTGTGTGTGTGTGTGTGTGTGTGTGTGTGTGTGTGTGTGTGGTCCCCAGGGCCAGCTTGACTATTGGCATTGTAATTATGTTGAATGATATAGTCCCTGTTAAGAGCAGGACAGAGAGTCAACGTGAAACACACTGCCGCTGCGCTGGCCCATCAGTCCTGCTCTGTAGAACAGTCAGGTACACTACACTACATTACCCACAACGCACTCTGTTCTGTCCACTGCTCTTTGCTTTGTGTCATCACCTTCGATTTCACTTGTTTAACCCATTTAGGCCTCTAATTATTATATGCTTTAACTATTGAAAAACGGCAGATATACAAGCTTGCAGCGAGTGCCGCGCTGCGAGCTTGTAGATCTGCCATTATTTTTTTTGGTGATTTTTTTTATATATTTTTTTGAATAATTATATCTTTTTAAAACATTTGTAATTCAAATATTTGCTTCTGGGTGGTCCCTGGAACAACATATTTTGAGATGGGGGGTCCGTGGCCAAATACATGTACTTTTGGGGGTCCTTGACATGGAAAAAGTTTGAGAACCACTGATCTAAAAGAAAGATTTAGAAGACATTTACTAGAATCGGGTCAAACATAGTCACAAATAGCAGATCTACAAGCTCGCAGCGCGGCACTCGATGCCTAAATGGCTTCCTGGCTGAGTTCTCTTTCCTGATTGGATGAAGTTGGTATCCTGACCTGAAAATGTATAAAATAATAATATATAAAAAAAAATAAAGATAATTAATTATTGTACAGCTGCTGTGCTTTAACCGTGTGGTTTTCAACCTTTTCCATTTCAAGGTCCATTATTTATTCGTCATTTGAGCCACAGACCTCCATTTGATGAGATTTAGCCTCTCAGACCCAAAATATAATACGATTTTGTTCACAATTCCATGCTGTATTGTTGTTGGTATGGTAGAGATAACAGGCAAAATGTTGATCAAAATAATAATTATTCTTGTAAATCAAGTAATACAACTCAATTCAATTCAATTCAATTCAATTGATGCAGATGTTCAATACAGATGTTTAACAATACCTTTAACTCTTGAGAGCATAAAATGAAATCATTTGGGGAGAGTTAAAGATCTATAAGGGTCCATTTGGTTACCGACTCTTCCATCGTTTAGCTGGGGACCACCTGGAATCCCTTCAAGGACCACTGGTGGTCCCTGGACCACCGGTTGAGAGCCACTGATTTAACCAGTAGAACTTGAATCAAGGAACCGCCTGGAAAACAAAGAAGAAATGCTCTTATTTCTCTTCTTTTGGAATTGTGCTCCCCCGTTACTCTCGAGACTTCTTAACTCGTCTCCGCTCTTATCGAACGCTTTAGCGTTCAGCCGAGGTCGTTTGGCCCTGGGCGCCGTCGATGGTATCTTCCTGAAATATCATCCGAGGCGCTAGGATCGATGGGGTTAAATGTTTTTGGAGATGTTTGCGGAGAGAAGAGCCCGGCCGAGAGTCCCTGCCAATTTCCTTAAGGCCCTTTGATTTCTCTATAGTATAGATACCATTTTTTTTGTACCAAAGCAAAAATATCGATACTGCAATGTAGAAATACTCTGTTGCAAGTGAAGTCCCGAATAAAAAATGTACTTGAGTAAAAGTACAAAAGTAGGCTATTGGTGTCAAAATGTATAAAGTACCTAATCATGTTTTCAAATCTATAAAATGTATGAAACATCTTTTGAAAATAGTAGATCTGCTATTTTCAAGTGTTTATGGGTCTGATAGGCCTATTTTTTGTAATAATAATCAAAATCTGCAAAGTAACTAGTATCCAAAGTTTTTCAATAATTTGAGTGGAGTATAAGTACAATATTTGCCCTCTGAGATTTAGAGGAGTATAGAAGTAAAAGTACTGACAATATGAAATACTCAGTAAAAAAATTAAAACGTAAAAAGACAGTAGCCTATATAAACATTCAGAGCAGGTCAGCTTGTCAGCGTTTTCTCTAGCCTCTGTGTGTGTGCGTGCGCGAGCGTGCGTGCGTGTGTTCGTACGAGCCGCCTCCGCGATGGATGTTGTTGGCTGTCAATAATTGGCCGCTGTATAGAAGCCGTTCAATGAAATCCCACGTTGTTTGTTTTGTTTGGCACTCTATTGTAGCGCCAGAGCTACACAGTCAGATATTTTCACTGGGGATGTATTGATAGCGCAGCGGTGGAAGAATGGAGCGTCCTGGTCAGACTCATAACAGATCCTCACTGTGCTGGCCAGGTGTCCAGAGGCCACATTATTAGAGATGGAACCGAACCATCCAAAGACACCTTTGTTGAGAGAGAGATGAGGCAGGGACCCCCACAACCTTTTTCATAGATTCCATATAGTTTCATTGTTTAACAGCACAATCATCAGTGTATTTTGGATTCATGTCAATTTGTGTTTTCAGATATTTAACCACTTGGACCGTCAGTACTTAATAAACTTGACCTTTCACTCTGTACTTGGTCTGTTCTTTTTCCCCTCTACACTAAAGCTCTTTGCCGAAAATAGCAGATTTACAAGCTCACAACGCCGCTGCGAGGCGTTGTGAGCTTGTAAATCTGCTATTTTTGGCTAAAGTTCTCAGAATGGACTCTAGGGTTCAAGTGGTTAATATATAAAAGGAGGTTTCTACCACACAAAGATTTGGAGGACCCCATGTAGTAACTCTGAGGACCCCCTATAGGGGTTCCGGACCCCCTGTTGAAGACCCCTGGTCTAGGGACCACCAGGTGGTCCCCAGCTATAAATGATGTTTAAGGGTTGTAAAGTTACTAAGTAGATTTACTCAAATACTGTACTTAAGTACTGGATAGTTCCACTTTCCTGTGTTCTTACTTCTACTCCACTACATCTCAGAGGCAAATATTATACTTTTACTCCACTACAATTATTTGAAAATTACCATGTAGATTTAGATTATTGTTACAAAACATACATTAATCACTTCAGCCCTATATACATTTCGGCCATTCGAAAATGGCCGATCTACAAGCTCTACAATGTGATCTTTGTGAGCTGCAATTTTCAAAAACTTGAAACAGTGGTGTCAGTTTAGAAAAAAGCTAAGGTATGGCAACGTGACTGGTGTCTTGCATGCACGCAAGACACCAGTCATGTTGCCATACCTTAGCAACAGGCATGATACATTTATTTTAAGAAGTACATCGTTTCTACGGTTTCTTGGGCTGAATATCTCTCTCTCTCGGTCGTCCTCAGACGAGCTTCCATCGGAGTCTCCAATCGTTCCGGTTCTCCATACACCCGGCCAGCTCCGAAGAGCTTTCAGCTCCCGCATCCTTCTTCAGGACGTCCACATACGTTAACGCGGAACGTCCTCTCGATCGATGCCCGCGCGTTGGTTCCCACAGGAACTCCCGGAGCTCCCGATGTCTGTGGCAGTGGCCGGCCAACTTCATCCTCCTAGCTGCTACCTTCTTGCTGAGCCTCGGCAGTTGCCTGTACAGGTCCTTGTTGGTAATGTGGATGTTCTGGTCCACATTCAGAACAGCTCGTAGCATTCTGGTGTAGCACCCATCCAGGGACTTCTGCAGGGTGGGTGTCAGGGTCCAGCTTTCGCAGCCATACAGGAGGACAGACTCCACAGTGGCGTGGAATAGGCTCAGCTTTATTTGTCGGGGGAGATTCGAGCTAGATATGGCAGCCTGGAACGGTTGTTCAAGTGCAGCTAAACTTGGCATGTTAGTAAACGATTAGCCACAATTAACAATAATGCATTGCACCTGTGCAAGCTGACCTGCGGAACCTGGGAATACACCATTTTGTCAAGATGGGGAGAATATAATTATAATACCTTGTTAAAGTGACCATTTGTAAAATTTTGCATTTGTAGTTATTTTACTGTAATTTAACAACATATAATAACCAGCATGGATTTATATTTAAAAGTAACTTTTATTTCCCCCCTGGACCCATGGGGTATGGCAGCTGCATACCCCTGCCATACCCAATTGACGCCCCGGACTTGAAAACTATTTTTGAAAACGTGTGAAACAGGACATTATGCATAATCTACTAATCTACTTTCTACTTTTTTTCTACTTTTCTACTTTTTTTCCTACTTTTTACTTGTAACAGGGTGTTTCTACATTGAAGAATTGATACTTTTACTTTCAGTAAAAAAAATATAATAATAATCACTGGACCCGGGTCAGCTCCCAGGTGTGAGAAGTGGTGCGTTGTTGCTGCGGGAAAATGAAAGAAAAAGGAACATGCCCGCTCAGCTAAACCTGCTCTCCCTGGATGGGAAGCTTATGAAAAAGAGGAAAAAGTGAACAAAACGTGGCGCTACCGGTGAATTTGTACGATACAGTTTGAAGAGGAGGATCTGTTTGACTGACTGAGGAATAGCATGGAAATCCTGCCATGGTCAGCAATCCTCTCTTCTCTTCTCTTCTTCCTCTCTTTCACTACACTCTGCGTTTACTGCGTCACCTCGTGTTTAGTGGCCCTGCATTAAGAGCATCTGCTAAATGCCTGAATTGAAAATTGTGACGCCAATAGAGGGTATGTGCATGCATGAAGTGAATGGCAAATCGACATATGGGCTGTCAAGGCCAGGAAGTTGTTTTTTGCCACTCAGTAGGAGTTCCCGCATAACCTCCAGTTATGATGATGATCAGGGACATGCTGGGCCCCTGATTCAGCCCGGGAAAAAGAGTTGGAGAGGCCCTCATTGCTCGCTACAGAGAGAGATCTCTCTCTATAGCGCTGCTGCTGCTGCTCAAAGATTTGCCATTTCAGAACATGACAAGTGACAAGCCAGTGGGCCAATTACATAAGTTATATTTTGTCGTTGTCGGGTGGAAACCTTGTATGTCCAAAACCGTTAGTTTTGTATTTATCATTTTAAACATGATTTAAACTAGTGAAAACAGCAGATCTACAAGCACACAAGGAGGCGTTGTGTGCTTGTAGATCGGCTGTTTTCACTACTTTTGTGCAACAGCCTTGTCTGATTAAGCAGGGCTTTACTTGTACAAATTTGAAACTTGGAGGTACAAGGTTTCTGCCCGACAGTGATGATTTACTTTGTAGGCCGCCCAGCCCCCAAAATGTAACGAAGGCCGACATTTTATTTTTTAATTTTTTCCTAATGGCCGGCCTGGAGCGGCCGGGAATGAACCGGCCGTTCGGGAGTTGTCCCGCTTTTCCCAATGGCCAGCACGTCCCTGATGATGATGTCACGCGCATACCTTTTTACTTAGTACTGAAATGAAAGTCTGCATACAGAACCTTAACTTGTTACACTTCTCCATTGTGGTATTGCTACTTCTCCTCACTTGTACTCATGTGAATCCATCCTCCCCTCCTCCCTCCCTCCCTCCCCCCTGGTTCATTTAGAACAGAATGTGACAGCAGAATCATTAGGTATGTAATGAGAACCAACAGAGCGCTGCTACAAACTGTCGCTCGCTATCGCGGCCAGCGGCGCACGCTGCTCTGAATGCAGATGAGGCCGTGTCCGTAATATGGATGGTGATATGTGCGTTTTTGCCAGGGGCGTCGCACCAAATTCTGGGCCCTGGGTACAAGGATTCACTGCGGGTGATCATAAAAAAAAAAAAAGAATTGCAGATATACAAGCTCACAGCGCAGCACCAAGTGCCGCGCTGCGAGCTTGTTGATCTGCAATTTTTGAAAAATCATGAAAATTTGTCTTTGAATATTTCAAATCCTTCTAAGGTTTTTCGAAAAACCTATATGTTTTAATGTCAGTGGTGCTCAAACGTTTTCATATCAAGGACCTCCAAAATGATATGTATTTGACCAC
This sequence comes from Nannobrachium achirus, assembly GCF_963921795.1. Taxonomy (NCBI): domain Eukaryota; kingdom Metazoa; phylum Chordata; class Actinopteri; order Myctophiformes; family Myctophidae; genus Nannobrachium; species Nannobrachium achirus. Next base: position 13,078,945 of record NC_137824.1, on the reverse strand, counting down.
AGACCCCCATCTCAAAATATTGAGTTCCAGGGACCCCCCCAGAGGCAAAATTTGAGTTACAAATGTTCGCTTAAAAAATACATATAATCAAATATTTGCACACTTTTTCACCACTTTTAAAAACATAGCAGATCTACAAGCTCGCAGCGCGGCACTCGGTGCCGCGCTGTGAGCTTGTATATCTGCTATTTTTCAATGGCTAAAGTATATAAAATAATTAAGGCCCCTCCACCTTGGGCCCTAGTAACTCAGTCCCACTCCCCCCCTCCCCCCTTGTGACGCCCCTGTAATACGTGCACTATTGGCACTGTGGAGGCTGCTGTGATTCACATGTTCTGTGTGTGTTGGGACTCCGTTGCCAGTGATTATGAGGTGGACAACGGCCATAGATGTGACGCCTCCTCCCCGCCTCTGTTTCGCCATTACAGTCGCATACATCAGGGGTCTTCAACGTTTTCAGGCCAAGGACCCCTTAGTTGAGAGAGAGAGATGAAGCAGGGACCCCCCCACAACCTTTTCATAGATTCCATATAGTTTCATCGTTTGACATCACAATCACCGGTGTATTTTGAATTCATGTCAATGTGTGTTTTCAGATATTGAACCACTTGAACCGTCAATACCTAATTTTACTCTGTACTTAGTCTGCTCTTTTTCCCCTAACCTCTTTTCCACCAAACCTCTTTGCAGAAAATAGCCGATCTACAAGCCTCTCAACGCCTCGCCGTTGTGAGCTTGTAGATCGGCTATTTTTGGCTACAGTTCTCAGAATATGGACACTAGGGTTCAAGTTGTTAATATAAAAAGGATTGGAAGATTTGGAGGACCCTCTGTAGTAACTCTGAGGACCCCTCGGGGTCCTGGACCCCCTGTTGAAGACCCCTGGCATACATGTTTTTCCCAATTTATCTTGTAGATCTGCTATTTTTGGTGAAGAGGGTTGGTCGTAGATGGAAAAAGAACTGAGTGCAAATCAGGTCTGTTTTACTAAGCATAGTGAAGTGATATTGATGTAGTGATACAGTGGTTCACAGAAAATTGAGTCGCCTCAGGTATCTGTAGGTACCTCTGGACACCCACCGGTCTCTCTGGAGATGGGAGTGTCTAAAAATAGGAGGCCGTCCTTTCAGCTTATCTTCTGCAATACAGTCAAGTGACACTAGATGGCATAGCAGAGCAATTAGTTTAACTATTTTGCTGGGGATTGAAATGAATTGAAATGAACCACAGAAGAGACTACTGTAGATACTAGAGAGTAATTATACTTTAAATGGTGTAAAAATACATTTTGGCATAGGACTTTTTCATTAAATGTTAATTAAATGTCTCATTTGTATTTGTAAGGGTCCATTTAAAACTGGCTATGGGACTAAAACGGATAATTATAAAGTTAACAGTTCACATGACAATGAGCTTATTACCAGCACTTAATAACAGTTCCACTGTTTCAGAGAGAGCATGTTTCATTATGGAAAAGCTCTGCTGTTCGCTTGTCTGTCTTTGTTTCCTTGTTGGTTTGAAAACATGTGTCTACCCATGTTTTTCTTAGATTAGCCAACTAATTCTACTATTTCTTTGCATTTGATGTAATTGGTGTTGGTGTAATGATGTATTACCTAAGTTCTAAGAATTACTTGAGTTCAATGTTGAGGTATTTGTATTTTACTTTAGTATTTACAAATTCAATTTGGTGGTCATTACTTCACAGTGTCTATATATCATTGATTACTGCACCTCTCAGTTCTCAATTATAAACATTTATAATCATGTAGTCCAGGGGGCGCCTGAGGGATTGAGCATACAGTTATGAGAGCACTGGCCAAACTGCATTCCTGGCACTCAGCCGATATCACACGTCGGCTTTGTCCCTTTCAATGTGAGCAGGGCGTCACCCAGCGTCAAAGCCCGCCTCCACATCCTGGCTGTCTGCAAAGGCTGTATGTCTACTCGTGATGTAGCTCTACTGTAGCCTATACAGTATTCTACCCCCACCTCCAAAATAAAAAAAAAAAATCTCAACTGAACTGTGTCATGTTCCCAGCCTACATAGGCCTATACTGTGTATTTACCCTTCAACTATAAAATATATATTGTTTTTAATGAGACATGCTTTGTAATTAGGCTATGCTCCCAAATCCATATTATTATCGTCTGTTCGCATATTTCAATGAGTCCCGCAAAAGGAGGTGGCCCGATTTAAGCTCTACGGGAAGAGGTGACGTTTTATTTGTTTTAATGGCTTCATAATTGACCGAGCCATGATGAACTTAAACCAGAAGAACAAAACGTAATCCTCGCTCGCTCGCTTTCTCTCTCCATCTCTCTGTCGCTCTGTTCCAAATCATGTCCAAATGGAATACCACGGCCCCATAATGAGGAAATGTATTTGGCGTGGGAGAGTGTCGTCAGGGTCCCTGCACTGTTATTATTATTATTATAGGAAAGGTCTCGTTTTGGTTAAGTTGTGTCTTTTTCGTTTCCTTATATTTAGCTTATTATTATTATGTCACGTTTGTGTTATTTTTGGGACAGTGTGTGAACCAATTATTTTGTAATTGTTTGTGAGTAATGACGATTGGCTGGTGACTCTTGAGGTAACTTCTTTATATACAAACCAGGAACTTTCAAATGTAAATGTCACAATAGTCTACTTGTTATCCTGCTGTTCTTATTTCAATATTAATTATTAGTGAAAGTTAGATGAAGTTAGAACTCAACTGCTCTGCTGCTGAGTGAGCAAGCCGATCGAGGCGCGATCGTCTATGGGCGGGATCAGCAAGGCCGTCAGTGATGAAAAAAAGTACTCACATGTTTTCCTTAAGTAAAAGTAGAAATACTCTTTTAGAAATCCCATGTTCAAAATATAAGCCTTAATTGGCTTGAGTAATGACGTTTTGGTATCAAAATGTAGGCTGTATAAAGAAAACGGAGCCTATAGTCTAGTCATTTCACAAATGTAGCCTACCATTTGTAGATTATACAAATATTTGAGCAGATTAAGCAATATTGTGAGCTTGTATTTTCAAATGGCCTAAATGTAGGGCTGAAGTGGTTGTATGCCTTTATAGCCTAATAATCGAAATTTGCAAAGTATCTAACTGTTTTCAAAAGATTGTAGTGGAATAAAAATAGCCTACTCGAGTAAATGTACTCAGTACACCAATGAAGCCTGCGTGTGCCGTCAATTCAACACGGGCGGACAATAGAACTGGTTCAACATGTTTGGCACAGATACTTGTGTATTGGAAGCAATTAGCTTGTCTAGAGGGTCGCCTATATGGTCAGCTGCTCCCCCTCCAACCGTCCTACTGTATATGTTCCATGTGATGTTCTCCCTTATAGACTGTTTTTATTTAATTTTTTGACACTTGCTTTGGCAATGTAAACGTATGTTTTCTCACAAAATGTCATGATTACCGAAAAGTATTGAAAAACAGTGTGGTAAATAATAGTTTGACATTTTAACTTGACCTTTCACTCTGTAATTAGAAAGGGACCCTTTCACAAAAGCAAAAGCGATTGGTCATGTCAGAGGCTTGGTTCTCAAAAACCTCCTCGCTGTCACATCTTCTTCTGAGACGTTGACATTTACCAGAAGAGGAGGAATGGAGAAGGATTTCTACAGGCATTAGGCCTACATTTATGACCATGATGGCATTACATTATTATTATTAAACCACAATCAAATGTTTGTCCAGGTGTCTGGGACAACTAATACATCTTTATGAACAACTTTATGAGGCTATTGGAAAAATGTTGCCTACTGCCTTGTTTCCAAATAAAGAACAATTTCAATTGAACATGTGAACAAAAGTTGTGTCTTTTTCGTTTCCTTATATTTAGCTTATTATTATTATGTCACGTTTATGTTGTTTTGGGACAGTGTGTGAACCAATTATTTTGTAATTGTTTGTGTCACAACGTTCTGTCATTTGATGACTTCTCCGCCTCTCTCTCTCTCTCTCTCTCTCTCTCTCTCTCTCTCTCTCTCTCTCTCTCTCTCTCTCTCTCTCTCTCTCTCCCAGCCCTAGAATATATATATACATACAGTATATAGTATCAAAATCAGCTTACAGTTTTTTTTCGATTGCTAAAACACATTTTTTTTAAATTTGGCACAATTTTCACAACCTTTACTTCTGTCCCCAATCGCTTGACTCAATTTGTTACTACTTTAGATTTCCTTATCATATTAGACTCTGACTTTCCTTCTTTACACTCTGATGTAAATTTCACATCACCTTGTTGTCAAAACACAAGACACACTTTTCAGGTTTGCACACACTTCTCACATAAAATCTCATAGCATCAATCCACAACACACAAATATTCAAATCTCTAAACTTTCGGGTCAGGCGAGCAATTCAGAGCCAGGTCCCACTGCTTCAGGCCATGGAGGAGGCTTATGGAGATGTGGGCTTTGAGGCCTGTCAGGGCTTCATGCGGCACTCTAGGCCAGGGGTTTTCAAAGTGGGTGATGGGGCACCCTGGGGTGCCACGACGGCAGTCCAGGGGTGCCGCGAGATCATTTGATAATATTTTGAATTTATTTGGACACTTGAAAAAATATTATTTATTATATAAAGTACAAAGTTATTTTCAGTCAGTTCTAACCAAAATGGCTATTATGTAATGGCTCAACGTTTTCCTCGCAACATAATCACTAAAATATCGTCACTGTCGGGCAGAAAACTTGTATCTCCAAGTTTCAAATGTGTACGGCTTTTGGTAAAGAAAAGCCATGCTACATCATACAAGACTGTCGCACAAAACTATTGAAAACAGCCGATCTACAAGCACACAACGCGTTGTGGGCTTGTTTGGAGTGTTTGGGGGTAAACGTTTAGACCTACAGTCAATAAAATGTTTTGTCTGCATATTTGTGTGCTGTTTTATGTTTGTCTATGAGAGAAGTGGGCATACACTGGGTCATTTTACAAAAAGGGAATTGGTTCATTTACCAGAGTAATTGACATTCATTCAGTGTTCCATTTCGACAATTGTGTTTTCAATTTTGCTCTT
>NC_137824.1:13056423-13068923 GCF_963921795.1 Nannobrachium achirus | reverse complement strand
GTCCGTCTGCCGTCTGTCTGACTGTCTGTCTGTCTGTCTGCATGCTGACATCACCAAAGGGCTTTGCCCACAGACGCGATTTTCAACAATTGCGTTTTTTCCGTTTGCTACATGATTAAAACGCATTGGATTTGGTGTGCAATGCTGTGCGGAATCCGCGTTACGATAAAAAAAGGAGTAATTAAAGGAGTGATGAGTTTTTACCGCATGCGACAAGACGCTCAAATCTAACTCGGGAATCATTGTTTTCTTTAAATAAATTAAATCGTCCGTTTTTTCTGTCTGAAAAAAAACACGTCTGTGTGGAAAGCCCTTAACAGTGTCGCCACCATCAGCCGCATGCTGAAACAAAGCCCAACTGACATCACTACATCACAGTTTTAACACCTTGATCCATAGTTTATATTGGCTATTCAAAAGTAGCAGATATGCAAGCTTGTACATGTGTCCATTTTTGGGTATGTTTGATATAAATTGATTGATATTGATTCATTTTGAACACAAATCTTTTCTTCTGGGGTTTTGACATTTGAGCACCACCGCTTATAGATTAGATAAAACGGAGGGAAGGTCAATATTTATTTCATTGCACTGTACAGGACTTGCACGCACGCACGCACGCACGCACGCACGCACGCACGCACGCACACACACACACACACACAGGACAGGACAATTCATCAATGCCCTCTGAAAGTTTCTCACTGTCCCCATCTCTTGTGTTTTACAACACTGACCTTGTCACACTTTAGGTTTGTGCTCTCTCTCTCTCTCTCTCTCTCTGAGATATATAGAGATTAGAGATGATTGGTGGTTTTGTCTGTTTCCGGAGGCTCCTGATTGGATCAGTGCCTCGGCGGCAGGTGGCGGCGATAACCAATCAGCGTCCCGTGACCTCCTGAGTGACAGGAAGTGTCTCTGCCGGGCCAAGGAACTGTTAGCTGAGCGCTAACAAGTGTGACCGCTGCCAGCACTGCGAATGTCCACAACATAACATATGTCTGTGGCTATGTATTGGCATTTTGCACACGTTTGCACTTTGCACAATTATGCACTTTGCACTTGAGCTTTTCAGACATCCCAACTTTGAAATCAGCATTTCCGGGAGGTCCCCTGTGCACGTGTGCGCAGCGCAAAAATATTGTTTTCTTACTCATTTTTCTACGGTTAAAATTGTTAAAAACTGTTAAAAACGGTTCTGCACGGCGGCCGAACCATTTTAGGCTTAATATAACCGGGTTAATTTATAGCATGATGTATTTCTTACCTATTTGGGAGAAAGTTCTGTCACTATCACAGTGAGACACACACAACAGCCTGCCTGCAGGCTGCCGTGCGTCGCACAGGCGCTGCAAGATTGACAGTTTGACGACGAATGAGAACACATTTATTTGCATCGCGGGTCGCAGATCCGGTTCTAGACCGGATCCAGGCGGATATGGCAAGCATTTGCGGGAGCGGCCGGGATTTCCGGGAGGTTCAGTGCCACTCGCGGGTGTCCGGGAGGAGATGCTGATTTCCGGGAGACTCCCGCAACATCCGGGAGACTTGGGATGTCTGGCTTTTGCACTTTTAGGTAACTTAGATCTTAGACTATTAATTAAGCAGTGTCGTTTTTAACAACTTAACACAGCGGGTGCCCATGCACGAGGTGTCAACGCGACAATTTCTTTGATGTCGCTGGAGGCCCACGACGCGTTGGACGCGTTTACTGTAATTACAGTATAACTTTATATCTCACCGTTAGGTCGGGGCTACGCCTGGATGTAGCCCATTAGCCGCTAGTCGCTTCGAGTCGACGCTGAGAGCATCGCGCGGCCGTTTTTCTCCGTATACTCCAATGCATTTCCCCATCTTTAAAGTCCTTTATCTCCGATGTTTGTTTTATGGCTAAAACTGTGGCCGCGTGCGGGAAAATGTCCAAATTTTGATCGGCAGTGAACAGCTATGATCAACACTAGCCCATACAGTAAGTTACACAATAACATCCTGTCTGCGCTCATGTGACCAAGTGACGTCATCACGCATGCATTGACGCAACAGGGCCTCGTATTCTTCTATGGAAGTGCTATGGGGGCACTCAGAGGGGATGATTGGCGCCTCCTAGTGGGCAGTCGATGTGTTAACACTGTTTTTAATGTGGTATTTTAAGACTGTATAGCTGCTGCTTTGGTTTTAGCGCACAATGAATTTCACTTGCCTTTTACCTGTAACTGGTATTGTTGACAATAAAGTTGAACCTGAACCTGAATCTGAACTCATCCCATAAATCCATTGTCTTTGTTCCAATTCTTGTGAGTTTAGTGCAGTGCTAATTTTGACAGCAAATCTTGATTTAGTTCTAAGGCCTGTCCATACTCTCTCTGAAACCAAACGTTTCGTCAGAAAAGGTCTGGTTCATCCACAAAATGACGTCACACGCAACTTCTGAAAAGCATCATCACGAAGTTGGGAAAGCTGCACGTCAGAAAGACGGAACTCTCTGGCGAAAAGCTTGGTTTTGGAGAGAGTATGGACTGGCCTTTAGTCTTTTGAAAAATACAAATAAAAAAAAATCTGAAATGTTTTGGTTTTAGTCAAGTAAATCTACAGTTGTTTTGGCGTCGTAATGGCTGATCTTAGGGTTGTTGCCTACTGAAAATATGCAATCTATACAGCGGCTGAGGTGCGTTTATGTGAGCTTGGACTGTAGAGTGGCTTTTTTCAGAGCTCAACACCCGATCGCAATCAAACATAAAATGACTTGTCTTTCAGTGCTATCTCTTCTCCACTATAGTCCCTCACTAACATTTTAATCTATTTGTTATTTGTCGACGGAATTGTAGTCATCATGGCTTGTTTTTTTTATTTTGTTCGTGAGGTAAACATTTTACTTCATCTATACTATAATTTTGCGAATGTCTGTCTGAGTGAGTGAGTGAGTGAGTGTCTGTCTGTCTGAAACAGCGTTTCTCCTCAGTGGCTGGAGCAATTGATCTGAAATCGCATCACAATTAGCATATGAACACACCTGACATAACTGTGAAGCCCGTTTGTCACTTTCACAAATCGTATGCTGTATATTAGCATTTTTATGGTGTATCTACTATCTATTCTGCATCTAGCTTGAGGCTAATCTATTCTGCATCTAGCATGAGGCAACATGTTTAACCAGCTCTCTCTCTGTGTGTGTGTGTGTGTGTGTGTGTGTGTGTGTGTGTGTGTGTGTGTGTGTGTGTGTGTGTGTGTGTGTGTGTGTGTGTGTGTGTGTGTGTGTGTGTGAAACGGGTATTTCTTACATTGATGCTCCTACATATTATCATGCAAGCACCAGTTAAAGTTACTTTCCATCCCTCATATACTGTATGCACAGTGCACATCCCATAACCCACACACTGCACATCATTTTGGAGCTCATATCTTTGAACGGGTAAGGGCTAGTAGTTATAGTCGACGAAAAGAACAGTGGAGTGCATGAATGTATAGAGTTCAGGGCACATATTGTAAGGTGTCCCTGGGCACATATTATATGAAGGAGTCTCTGAGAGTGGATCGCGTGGGAGTTCCTGCTACTCAAGGTGTGTGGAAGGAATGCAAAGATGTCCCCTCTGCTCCTATTGTCTGGAGAGGATGCATTGGTTGCAGCAAAACATGAACAACAATATCGTCACTGTCGGGCAGAAACCTTGTATCGCCAAGTTTCAAATTTGAACGTTTTGTTCCGTAAAGCAAAGCCCTGCTTCATCACACAAGACTGTTCGCACAGGACTAGTGAAAATAGCAGATCTACAAGCACACAACGCCTCGCACCGCGAGGCGGTGTGTGCTTGTAGATCTGCTATTTTCACTAGTTTAGAACATTTTTAAAATGATAAATACAAAACAAACCGTTTTCACCCGACAACGACGATATCTCTATCTCTCTCTGTGTGGCAGCAGACAGACAGCATGTTGTGCAGATCTACTGTATTCTATACATGGAACAATAGCTCTCACTCTCTCTGTGTGTGGCAGCAGACCAGCATGTTCTGCAGATCTGCAACAACAATAGCTCTATCTCTCTCTGTGTGGCAACAGGCAGCATGTTGTGCAGATCTGCTGTATTCTACAATCACCTGTTACTTAGCAACCACTGGGAGCAGTGTTGTGGAGCCAACATGGTCGCCTGTTGAGTGTTTTTTGGAAATAGCCCAAATTACAGTATGTGACACATTTGTCGATCAGGGCTTTCTCGTTTTGAGGCGGATGATATGCAACGCTATTTGGTTCTGGTGGATCTTGTAGCGTGGATTGATGTCTGCACGTGGTTCCACAAGAGAGTGATTTCTGTCAGTCCTCTCCCTCCCTTAATAGGTCTTTAATTGGCCTCCATTGAGTCTGTCACAAAATATAGATCTGACTTGATTTGATTAGGAGACAGTGTTCTGCGGGGTTATGTGACGGACGGGGCTGTGAATGGAGTTGTTGACAAGCCTGGCTATTGAACGCCGAGCCTACAGGTGTTTCTAGTACACGCGCGCATGCACGCACAGTCGCACACACACACGCGCTGGCAGTCCGTTTGACAGACTTAATTAAGCAAAAGGAGTCCACGCAACTGTTGAGGCTCCACAACAATTAGACTGTATCGATCTGGGGAGAGAGAGAGGGAGAGAGAGAGAGAGAGAACAAGGGATGATGAGACTAAAGTATAATTGCCTCTGCCAGGGAGAAAGCTCATCATGTCCAAACCTGTTCCCTGACACTCAGTTTTCTTCTGGTGACATTTTTTAAAGCCCTCATATATCCGTATCGGGCGTATGTTAACACTTAGACTACCTTAGTTTTGCCATAACTAATGTAGATTAACTGCCACGAAGGCTTTTTCCTATTTACCCCTGTGTAAGTTATGGTCCATAGGAAACAGGCCGTTTTGACCAAACATGCGATATGGGGAAGAGAAGCAGAGATATGTTTCTGCAGCCTGGATGAATACAATTCAATGGGCGACGGAAGTCGCCGGATGTAGTATTCCGTTGAGAGAGAGAGAGAGAGAGAGAGAGAGAGAGAGAGAGAGAGACTGAAGACAAAAACCAACATGTATTAATTGAATCAGGACGGAGGGTCACAGCAGGGGACATCTCTGAAACTAGAACAAACACTCTGGCTGTCTGCTCTGTTTGTCCCAATGTCTCTCTCTCTCTCTCTCTCTCTCTCTCTCTCTCTCTCTCTCTCTCTCTCTCTTGCCATTTGTGTAAACACCCTGTCCTCTACGTACCCAGGCCTCCTAACTCCTCGAGAGTGGTGTAAAGTACACTTTCTCAAGTGCTGTACTTTAGTACAGTTGTGAGGTCTTTTTTACTTTACTGGATATTATTTCCATTTTTCAGTACTGTATCATCTACTCCACACACGCACGCACGCACGCACGTATGCACGTACGCACGCACGCCCGAGCCATTGTCAACAGCTATATATTGAACAACATGTCTGAATGATGTACTGCAAGCTTTTTTTCGTTTTCTTTTTTGCAAAGTAGACTTTCAGTAAAAATCAATTAATCAATCAGTTCATCTAACTCAGGAGAGTGTACCTGTAAAGAATGTATGCCTGGAACTCCATGTATGGAGTGCTGTACTGTACATGTTGTCAACTCCATGTATGGAGTACTGTACTGTACATGTTGTCAACTCCATGTATGGAGTCCTGTACTGTACATGTTGTCAGATCCCACCTTGTCACACCAGACTGTCGTCATGGAAAGTGTACAGGATCGACATACCATCGTTTCCTGTTGAGCTTGGCACATTTCCTGGGGCAAGCTGCCCAGATCACACATGTCACACGGGTCTTCTTATTTTTTCACTCTCAAAAAGAGCCTGCAATGTAGTCTATTTGCAACTACATTGCAGTGCACATCATGGGGTGATCACTGCTTGCCTCCTGTGAATTGTTTTATTTTTATTTTTGGTTATTTTCTGTTTCGTTGCTGAGTGAGGTCAGCAGACAAAGTGACGTGAGTGAGATGCAAAAACCTGGGTGAAATGTGCCAATCTCAACAGGAAACAACTGTACATCATGGCTGATGTCAGGGACAGAACGGCCCAAACGGGGAGACATGCACGTGTGTCGTGAGAGAGAGAGATATGGTTGGTTGGTGGCTGCCATATACGTTGTTGGTGCCCACGGAGCACTGAGTGACATTCTTGTTGTTTCATGAGGACTAATGCCTTGATATTGTGAATGTACCTGCACATGTAATAGTTGTTTGTGTCTGTGTGGGTGTGTGTAATGGTTAATAATAATAGTTACCGATTTACTCCCATGGGGGAAATTCAGTATTTTCAGCCCAACCCAGCTGATTCGCTGCCCACAAGGAACGTGTGAGCAACTAGGAGTTAAGGGACAGTGGGACACACATCGACATTGCTACCCTGGCCTGGAATCGAACCTGGGACAACCAGGGGCTCTGGTTCCCCAGGCGGGCTCCCTAACCATTCAGCTATGCTGCCCTGTATGTGTCTGCGCTCGTGTGGATTCGTCTGCATGTTAGTTGCTAGCCTTAACCTCGTCATTAACCAAAGTCAAGAGTCCTCTTTGAATAAATCCACGTATGAATCATTGTTACTATACTGTACAAGCACTGTAACCTCAATCATATCCAATTATGCACCTCCATGTGTGCGTGTGTGAGAGACAGAGTGGGTCTCTCAGTGGATAGGATAAACCCTGTCATTGAAGTAATAATTTCCATCTTTCCTCGGTGATGCGATAACCTTCAAGTCCCATTTTCAGACGCACTAATCTTAAAATAAGCAGCTAATCTCTCAGCTTGATCCAATATTAGGATTAAGCCTTAATACAAATCATTTGTAAGTCTGAGGTCGCACACTGGCTCCAGAAATGAAGACAGATAAGGGGTGTGTGTGTGTGTGTGTGTGTGTGTGTGTGTGTGTGTGTGTGTGTGTGTGTGTGTGTGTGTGTGTGTGTGTGTGTGTGTGTGTGTGTGTGTGTGTGTGTGTGTGTGTGTGTGTGTGTGCGTGCGTGCGTGCGTGCGTGCGTGCGTGCGTGCGTGCGTGCGTATATGTGCATGCTTGTATGTTCATCCATTTGCAGGTCCGAGTGTGTGTGCTGTTTTATGTCTGTGCATTTGAGTGTGTGTGCGCGTGTGTGCGTATGTGTGTCATGGGCAACATGACACACACACACACACACACACACACACACACACACACACACACACACACACACACACACACACACACACACATACCCACACTGTAACACGCCGCTGTCGTGAATGCAGTAGATGTCTAAAGATGTTAAGAACGGCTGAGCCTCAAAAAAATATTCGTTGCAAATTTTAAAGCTTGCTTTCAAACAGACTCTCCTGCATAGAAACAGAGTTTCCCTTCAGAAACGGTTGTGCCCACGCCCCAGAGGCTGGGAATAAGAGACTTCTAAAAGACTTCACAACGCACTCTTTCTCAACATGAGTGGGAAATGGACAGTGTCACAACGGGGTGGAAAGTGGGACTGAGTTACTAGGGCCCAAAGGTGAGGGGCCTGGAATTATTTTATGCTTTAGTAGCTATTGAAAAAGAGCAGATATACAAGCTCACAGCGTGGCACCGAGTGCCGCGCTGCGAGCTTGTAGATCTGCAATATTTGAAAAGTCGTGAAAATGTGTGCAAATATTTGAATACGTGTATTTGCTAAGCAAACATTTGTAACTCAAATTGCTTCTGGGAGGGTCCCTGGAACTAATTATTTTGAGATAGGTGCGTGTCCAAATACATATCAATTTCGGGGGTCCTTCACATGAAAAGGTTTGAGCACCACTGACATAGAAACATGGGTTTTTCAAAAAACCTTGCACACATTTTCACAATTTTTCAAAAATAGCGAGCTTGTATATCTGCTATTTTTCAATAGTTAAAGCACAAAACATGAAGAACATTCATGGGGGTACCGCAGTGAATCCTTAAAGCCGGGCCCCAGAATTTGCTGCAACGCCCCTGGTTGTGTTGTGTATTTGTATTGCATGCAGGGGCGTCACAAGGGGTAGGAAAGTGGGACTGAGTTACTGGGGCCCAAGGTGGAGGGGCCCTAATAACTTAATCTATTGAAAAATAGCAGATATACAAGCTCACAGCGCGGCACCGAGTGCCGCGCTGCGAGCTTGTAGATCTGCTATTTTTGAAAAGTTGTGAAAATGTGTGAAAATCTTTGAATATATGTATTTTTTAAGCGAACATTTCTAACTCAAATTTTGCTTCTGGGGGTCCCTGGAACTAAATATTTTGAGATCGGGGTCCGTGGCCAAATACATATCATCTTGGGGGTCCTTGACATAGGTTTCTTGCACACATTTTCACGGTTTTTCAAAAATATCAGATCTACAAGCTCGCAGCGCGGCACTCGGTGCCGCGCTGTGAGCTTGTATATCTGCTATTTTTCAATAGTTAACATTCATGGGGGGCCCGCAGTGAATCCTTGTACCCAGGGCCCAGAATTTGGTGTGACGCCACTGATTGCATGTATAATGTTTTATTTATGTGCACATGGTGCCCTCTACAATGAGATGCTGCGTCTCCAGAAGCTCCTCTCCTCCTCCTCTCAATACATTCTGACAAAATGCTTTTGATGAGAGCAGCGACTTTGCCTCTATCCTCCCTCACACCAAATGTCTTTTTGCCGAAATGTTCCAATAAGATGGAGATCGATGATCAGGTCCTGGGCTTTAGCTACATAGCTTTTCAAGTGTTCCCTGAACGAGAAATGGTTGAGAACCACAGATCTATAACTAGTCTCTGTCGGGTGGAAACCTCATTATGTCCAAAAGTAGCAGATCTACAAGCTCAGCCTCCGAGATCATCGATCTGCTACTTTTGACACTTTTATATGTGACCCAGCATAGCAGAGGGGCAGTCATTTCGGAGAGCACAGCTTTAGACCAGCCCTGAAATTACTTTTTTTTTTTTTTTTTTTTCTAAAATGTGATAAAGCCACAAAAGCATTCCATAAATATCAGGCTACATTTCACTTAAACGCCAGAGCTTAACTCTGCATGTAAATAAGACTTTTTTTAATTAATGTGAAGAGAAACCTCACATTTTGCAGGTTACATTTCATCTAAAAGGCTGAATTTCTCAGATCTAGTATTTCTGCATGGCATAACTCTATAAGCCATATCTACAAAACTGTTGGGTCAATCTTCACAACCAATATATCATTTTGTAGCTATGATTCCCAGCTTTCGATGAAAAAATGAAAATGAAAAAAAATTCAGTGACTAGCCCTCAGCTGTGTTCAGTCACATATGACGTGACCTGTGCTGTGTTTTAGTGCTCGAATTTGGCGGAAGTGCTGCGTTTAAGGGAAGTTATGTCATGCGGTGCATGTCTGTTTACCCAGGAAACAAGCCTGAATAGATTGTAGCTCTTAACTCACTCTTAACTCATTCAGAGCCCCAGACATTAACCGATTATAATGTCCAAAGTGCCTCCTTCAGGTCCCATTCACTTGCGTTGTCTTATTTTGAAGGCCAGAAGTCCACCGCGCAATCACTTCCGGTCTGACGTCATCGGATCGTGCGCCGGAACCGATCCGTGTCCACGTGGAGTTGTGTAATGGCCGACCGGGAGCTTTTATAACTGTGTAACATAAGCGAGCATCTGCCTCCATCCTAGCTTCTAAAGTGTAGTTTTGAGATAATGGACATTAAAGATGAGATCCCCCGTCCACCTCAATGTTATGGATGGGACTATTTTGTGCTCGTGGAGCCGTGATGATGCGAAATCAGCGACGGATTTCGTCTCCGGACCGCCGGCGATTCTTCTCGGTAATGTACTCGCCGTTACAGTAATCTATTACTTTTCCCGAGATATCCCGTGAATGGCACTACAGATACTCGAGTACATTTCGCGAGACATCTCGCGAATGGCACTAGATGAGTTAATACAGTAGGTGTAACTTTGTCAGAATCTATGTTTTGTTTGGATATTGTTTATTGTGAGCTCAACTGAAGGAGCTGCAGAATACGGAATACGTTTGCCGGAACACCACACTGTGAAAAAAAGACAACTTCCGGGAAAATTCACAAGGCGGAAGTCCCACCTATCTAACCACTCTGTGCCTTAAAGGAGCTATAGTCAACTTTTTCATTGTAGGGCCGACACTTTGTTTACATCCTAGTCTATAGACAAGAATGTAAACAAAGTGTCGATCTGACAATGGCCAAAATGATTATTTTATCATTATTTTACGCTTTTTGTGGTCATTTTTGAATAGAAACACATATTATGAAGCTTATTTTTTTATAAAATATTTTCAAAACATTTTTATTTTAGCATCCGTTTTTCAAGAAAAAGTTGACTATAGCTCCTTTAATGTCTTGACCAGGCTTTTCTCTTTGCAGATGAGTAAGCCTGGCAAGTTGGAAATCTTTGGTGCTGACAGTGGCGCTGTCTGTGGTGCTGAAACTGTAGGAGACAAAACTCCTGCTAAAACAAACCTTTTCCCCACTTCAGGGTCTTCCATCGTCACCCAGATGGCATGAGGTTGAAGTAGGGACACAGGGGATGATCAGTGTCATTTGTCACACGCTTTGTCATTTGCAAAGCGTGTGATGGCGTTATCCAGGGGCGAAATTAGACCTTATTCCGTATGGGTTTTCAGATCAAAAGGGCCCTCTACTTTTGTGAGGGGGGGGCCCATAGATTAGGAGATTAGAGATCCCTAATATATTGGAAATGACTAAATACATATAATGCTCTGTTCATATATCAGGAAGTGTGGGTGTGGGAAGTCTGATGATCTTGGAAGCAAATCAACCGTAGATGTTGTCAACTAAAACTTCACTAAAACATTTCAGATGACTAACACAGTATGTGGCATTTTATTCAAAAGACTGCATCAAAATTAGTGGGACATGGGGCATGGGACATCTGCTGATCTGTGTCCTTGTCGGCCACTGTTGTCCACTGGTGAGGCGTAATCGAGCGACTAAATGCAACTTAATTATTTTCAGTGTAATGTTTGCACATTCGTCACCGCGGCAGTGAATGCTAAACAGAGCTGAGGTCGAGGCATCAATTAAGACATCAACATATCCGGAGTCCACCAACTGTTAACTTGGTTAATTGTGGATTCAAAGAAAGCAATCAATGTCGTTGTGCGTGTGCACGCACGCACGCTCGCGCGCATGTGTGTGTGTGCGTGCTTGCGTGGGTTGCGTGTGTGCGCGCGTGCGTGCACAGCCCATTCTGGTCCCTTTTACGGGTCAGTAGTTATTAACCCTCAGACAGTCACCTTGGTGCATACACACTGTCGCACGCACACGTGCACACGCATGTGCGCGTGCACACACGCGCGCGCGCAGCACCTCTCCTTCTCACTCTGTTTAAAACTGTAACGGGTCGTGACCTGTCCAAATTGACTTTACCATACTTTTTATTTCTCATCATAGGATTAACACTGTGTGCTTGTACGCGTGCGTGCGCGCGGTGCACACGTCTGTGTGTGTGTGTGTGTGTGTGTGTGTGTGTGTGTGTGTGTGTGTGTGTGTGTGTGTGTGTGTGTGTGTGTGTGTGTGTGTGTGTGTGTGTGTGTGTGTGTGTGTGTGTGCGCGCGTAGCCCTGTGCACATGCCTGGGTGGTCTGATACCATCTGGGCGCAGCCTGCCTTTGTGAATTAAATCTCTGACCTTCCCCCAGAAGTTCTCTCTGTTCTCCAACTAGGCGTTGTGTGTTTTAAATCACAGGCAGGGAATGGATGGACGTGTTTGACCCACGGATCTGAGGTCAGTCATGACTTCATTGACTGCTCCGACGCTTGTCATTCATTTGAACCCATTTAATACTTTAAATGACACAGTTAAAAAAACGTCTAGCCTCCCCTTGCCTAGTGATTTTGAGCGTTTTTACTAACCTTTGAATATCCACAGATATATGTCCCAAAGTATGAATGAATGAACCGTTTCAAAGCGCTTTTAGTACTTAGAGGAGCACTATAAAAAAGTGATAACATTTTCAGTCAATTCACCCTTTGTCAAGTCCCGCCCGTTGTCCCACCCCTCTTCGCACCCATTGGTTGCTGTGTCTTGGTGGGACAAAAGTCCTTTATCTCCATCCACTACCATTGAAATTCAGTTGCTTCTTATTGCTATTCTGTGTATTCAATTATCATTTTAATCTTGGTTTCAGTAAACAGGAGCCTCTCAGGTGCAGTATAGTGACTGGGCATGTTTTTAAATGTTTTTGTTTCTCCACAAATGATGTTTTAGCAAATTCAACATAAAAAAGGCGGAACCAGGGCGGGACAAGGCATAAAGAGCCTGCTGGTTGGTCAGTAAGGGACCAATCAGAAGCCTGACAAAGGGTGAATTATAGTGTGTGTCCAGGTCATAGACTTTTTGTTAACGTTGATCGCATTTAGTATGAAAACCCGTAGATCATGTCCGTCTGTCCATCCGTGAGTCACGGCTCATGTCACGCTCCATATGCAGTATAGTCAGGATATCTCCATAAATGGAGCTGGCA
>NC_137824.1:13011423-13051423 GCF_963921795.1 Nannobrachium achirus | reverse complement strand
CGCTGAAGCTACATTTGTGTGTGAGATAATGTGTATCAGATGAGGGTTGTTTGAGGACATTGGAGGTAGAAAGTATACACTGCGTTTCTCCGGTGTTGTCCATTCCACTCGGTTCAGAGACGATATTGGTCCGTCCGTCCACAATCGACAGTGTCGCCACAACCTCTCTGTGGTTGCACTGACCATGCAGCATTGACTGCTACAGACACTTTTGTTTGGCACTGTATTGATAAGTTGTGCTTTAACTATTGATATTTGCTATTACACTTATGAGCGTCATAATTTATATTCTTCTTTCTCTTTATTTGATGTACCTTGCTCTTTTA
This sequence comes from Nannobrachium achirus, assembly GCF_963921795.1. Lineage (NCBI taxonomy): Eukaryota > Metazoa > Chordata > Actinopteri > Myctophiformes > Myctophidae > Nannobrachium > Nannobrachium achirus. The sequence goes on along the minus strand of NC_137824.1, from coordinate 13,051,097 downwards.
CTGTGTACACTGTACGCATTTTTTTTCTTTTGATACTCACCGGTACTCTGTAACTTTGTACATAAAACTGCTGTGCTGCCTCCAGGCGACTGATTTTCCCCCTTGGGATAATAAAGGTATCTATCTATTTATCTCTATCTCTCTCTCTAAAACGAACACGAGAGAAAATATTGTGTATAAAAGCTAGTTTTTAGTTTTAGTTTTCTCAGCAATAACGGTCACCTTCTCCACTTCTCCTCTCTCTCTCTCTCTCTCTCTCTCTCTCTCTCTCTCCCTGTCTACGATCATTTCTCAGTTTATTTATTGGTCTCCAAGGTGCCGTTTTGCTTAAACGCCGGAAAATGGTGTGGGCATTGCGCACAAGCACACATATACAGCAACATGCGCAATTAAGATGATGCAGTACCTTGAGATTTACACAAAATGTTACTTGGCTGAGATGTCGCCGAGATTCATGCCGTGCACATTCTGTATACCGTGCATGTGTGTGTGTGTGTGTGTGTGTGTGTGTGTGTGTGTGTGTGTGTGTGTGTGTGTGTGTGTGTGTGTGTGTGTGTGTGTGTGTGTGTGTGTGTGTGTGTGTGTGTGTGTGTGTGTGTGTGTGTGTGCAGGGGCGTCACCCAAATTCTGGGCCCTGGGTACAAGGATTCACTGCGGGCCCCCCATGAATGTTAACTATTGAAAAATAGCAGATATACAAGCTCACAGCGCGGCAAGCTCACAGCGCGGCACCGAGTGCCGCGCTGCGAGCTTGTATATCTGCTATTTTTGAAAAATCGTGAAAATGTGTGCAAGAAACCTATGTCAAGGACCCCCAAGATGATATGTATTTGGCCACGGACCCCGATCTCAAAATATTTAGTTCCAGGGACCCCCAGAAGCAAAATTTGAGTTAGAAATGTTCGCTTAAAAAATACATATATTCAAAGATTTTCACACATTTTCACAACTTTTCAAAAATAGCAGATCTACAAGCTCGCAGCGCGGCACTCGGTGCCGCGCTGTGAGCTTGTATATCTGCTATTTTTCAATAGATAAAGTTACTAGGGCCCCTCCACCTTGGGCCCCCAGTAAGTGTGTGTGTGCGCGTGCGTGCGTGCGTGCGCGCGTGTGCGCTCGCTAGCTGCTCAGTTGTTTTCAATGTAAATCCGTTGCTATGACCTGGCCACAGGCGCCTGTCACAGAGCGGAAAGTATGGCGAGAGAGATTGAGAGTTCATGGGAAAGGTTAACATCAGTTATTCTTTTACACATCTGTGACCTTCTGTACAGTAATTTTCCACTACTGGAGCTGTCACTGCTATGAGGGATGGTACTTACTGTACCATAGATGGGTTTACTGTACCATAGACTTCTGTCTGATGTTCCTGGTGAAGACCCTGACAGACAAGGATGAATAGATGGATGCATCCACAGCTACAGATACACTTATTAACCCATTCAGAACGGGTACACATTTTGTGTATCATTATTTTATGCTTTAACTATTTAAAAATAGCAGATATACAAGCTCACAGCACGGCACCGAGTGCCGCGCTGCAAGCTTGTAGATCTGCTATTTTTGAAAAATCGTGAAAATTAGAATTTTGACCCGATTCTATAAGTGTCTTTTGAATCCTTAAGATTTTTGGAAAAAAACCTATGTTTCTATGTCAGCAATCTGGCCAGCCATCGTCAAAGAAAAGGTCCTTTTCACTTAACTGGAGCTCAGTTAGTCTGTTCTTGAGAGACTACTATGTCAGTGGTGCTCAAACCTTTTCATTTGAAGGACCCCCAAAATGATATGTATTTGGCCACGGACCCCCATTTCAAAATATCTAGTTCCAGGGACCACCCAGAAGCAAAATTTGAGTTACAAACGTTCGCTTTGAAAATACATATATTCAAAGATTTGCACACATTTTCACGTCTTTTTCAAAAATAGCAGATCTACAAGCTCGCAGCGCGGCACTCGGTGCCGCGCTGTGAGCTTGTATATCTGCCATTTTTCACTGGTTAAAGCATTCAATAATTCTAGGCCTAAATGGGTTAACCTTAATAACCACATGAACTCCAGCACCCCTTTCATGTCATAACAGTCATGTCTTAACACTTCCACTGCTGCAGCCGCTGGTGAGCGAAAACACTACATTTCCCATGATGCAACTCGGCCGCCAGCATCAGGTAGCGTCTATTCTCCATAGGCTCCTATTCATTGCTGCTGCAAAGAAACGGCTTTATCTTAAAAACAACAGAGAATGCCGAGAACCGCTTTTTTTCGTGGTGAAACTGGGCTGCGAAGATCGTCCGCAGTTTTTCAGGATTGCCTTCATGTATGGCATGGAAAGAGGGCATTTGCGTTTCTTCAGGATTTCGTGTTGTTTGTGAACTCCACCACCCCTTTCATGTCATAATGGCCATGTCATAATAGTCCCAACATTCAGTGTTGCGACGCGTTGTGAACGCGATAAAAGATCACGTGTAAACAAACAAAAAAGTACTGATGATAGTGCTACTTTCAAACCACATGAAGCTACCTATCTTTGAAAAACCCATTTAGGCCTAGAATTATTGACTGCTTCAACCAGTGAAAAATAGCAGATATACAAGCTCACAGCGCGGCACCGAGTGCCGCGCTGCGAGCTTGTAGATCTGCTATTTTTGAAAAAAGTCGTGAAAATGTGTGCAAATCTTTGAATATATGTATTTTTAAAGCGAACGTTTGTAACTCAAATTTTGCTTCTGGGGGGTCCCTGGAACTAGATATTTTGAGATCGAACCATCCATGACCAAATACATATCATTTTGGGGGTCCTTCACATAAAAAGGTTTGAGAACCACTGACATAGTAGTCTCTCAAGAATAGACTAACTGAGCTCCAGTTGAGTGAAAAAGGACCTTTTCTTTGACGATGGCTGGCCAGATTGCTGACACATAGAAACATAGGTTTTTCAACAAAAAAAAAACTTTGAAGGATTCAAAAAGACACTTATAGAATCGGGTCAAAATTCAAATTTTCACGATTTTTCAAAAATAGCAGATCTACAAGCTCGCAGCGCGGCACTCGGTGCCGCGCTGTGAGCTTGTATATCTGCTATTTTTTTTATATTTAAAGCATAAAATATTGCGTCATATTGTGTTAAGGCCTAAATGGGTTAATTTGCCATGCAATGTTACATTACCGTATTTAGAGCAGTGGTTCTGAAACGTTTTGGCTCAAGACCCAAAAGAGTTTGTCCGTGACCCAAATGAGTGAAAATAGCAGATCTACAAGCTCACAAACGCGTAGCTTTGCACCATGTTGTGAGCTTACTTAATTGTATTCATTAAATGCTTTTGAAATATGTTCGAATTCACTTAATTGATGGAGAGTGATATATTGTAATTGAAATAATGTAATATTTTTTTTTTGAAAATGGAAGACAGAAAAAAGAGGATATTTACTTGCGTGATTATAGTAAATTGATTCCGGATGGGGACCCAAATGCATGGCCCTGCCTGGATGGGTACCCAAATTCAAAGTCATTTTGGGGGGTGAACTACTCCTTTAAGGGGTCCTTGGGCTGGAAGAGAAAACATAGAGGACCCCTGGTTCTGTATGAGGAAAGCCATTCATCACAAGCTCTTTAGAAACCCTCTAATCAGGTGACACAGTGGGCTAGCATAATACTTGTTGTATTAATCAGGAACACGGAGCAGGACAATGTCTCTTGGTTAAAGACACCGCGCTGCTGCTGCTGCTGCTGCTGCCTCAGTGTTTTCCCTCTGACAGAAAGAGGCCAGAGAGGCCGTTTTGTTGGACCATTCATTATATAATCACTTTATTGAATCAAAGTCCCTTTTCATCTCCTTTTATTTCAACACCAGAGCACGCTCTCTCTCTCTCTCTCTCTCTCTCTCTCTCTCTCTCTCTTTCTCTCTCTCTCTCTCTCCCTCTCTCCCTCTCTCTCACACACACACCACACACACACACACACACAGCTCTCCCCCTATGTCCGATAACTCAAGCTGATGAGAAGCACATAATTAACTAACAGATGTCCGTGCCATATTGGATATCGATCGGCAATGATCAATTAAAGTGATTCATTGTGTTGTCGCGGCAACGTGGAGGAACGGTCTTCTGGAGACTACACTTGGCTAATCGGGTGATTAAGGTCCTAGGCACGCACGCACGCACGCAAGCAAGCACGCACGCACGCACGCACGCACACACACGCGCACTGTTTTACCTCTTTTTCTCAGAGCAGTCATCATTGTGCCGATTGATTCGCTCCCAACACACATCTGTGCGTTGTATCCTACTGGTTCACCCGCCAGCGAGGAGCATTGTGTACTGTTAGCCTTGTGGCATAATTACCTAAGTTATATTTGTATGGATTTTCATGAATGAAGAAATAAGAAATCACTTCAATCATCTAGGTGGCTTAGACCTGTGAATCTCAACCTTTTCAAGCCACGACCCCCCAAAATAATCATATTTTGACCCCTCCCACACACACACACCCCTCACACACACACACACACACACACACACATACACCCTACGAGCACTAAGAGTTGAGGCATTACATTTTGTATAAGGTTTCTGTTGTTTGAAAATAGAAGTTCGACATGCTCACACCGCCTGCGTTGTGAGGCATTGTGAGCATGTATATCGGCTATATTTTACAATTTCTGTCAATAATATTTGACAATTTGGCCAATATTTAATTTGTCATTTTAGAGGTAAAAAGTCCTTAAATTGTCACTTTAGAAATGTGCAGATACGCTCTATACAGTTAAACTGTATGCTGGTTTGTTTACTGTTTGAAAAACTATGTTGCACATTAAGATAATCATCTGGGAACCCCCCAAAATAATTTGGGGAAACCCCCTGGGGGTCCCGACCCACAGGTTCAGAACCACTGATTAGATGCCTTAGACAATCATAATGAAAGAGAGAGACAAGGAGAGATTTCTGTGGTGGTAATCTCAGTCTCTTTTACAGTTTACATTTTGTACTTCCCCTGCAAGTGGTTTTAAGTCTGACTCCCCTCACAGACACTCACTCAGAGCTGAGCCCCCGACGGAAGCCCCCGTTGAAGCACTCCTAAAACAAAGCTATTTATCTTCATTTGCAGGAGAAAGGCTTTGCGGGAACATGTACAAATCAGCTCTGACAGCAAGTGAAAGAGCCATGAAAGGAGTTATTTAAAAACACCCGACTGAAGCCTGACGTATTCTTATGAGCGTTCGACAGAATTATGTGTCGAAGATCTAGCATGAGAGGGGATTTTATGAGTTGAGTCGACTGTGAGCAGTGGTGTGGAAAAAGTACTCAAATGTATCAATACTAGAAGGTCCTGGGTTCGATTCCCGCCGGGGGACGCTGTGGGCGCTGGGGGCGTGTTCCCTCCTCCGCGTCATCAGCGCCCACACCCTAGGTGGGGTTGGCGATAGGGCCTTTCTGTGTGGAGTTTGCATGTTCTCCCTGTGTCTCCTAGGGTAGATACCCTCACAAAAACATGCAGTAATCCTGGTCTCTAGATACTGCCTCCTCCTGGCCAGCCGGGGCGCCTGATGGAGGGGAAAGGAACTGGTTGGAATAACGTGTTTCTTCCCACGCGCTATGTCCAAACCGTGGAAATCCCCACTGTCAGGTGAAAAGAAGCAACTTGTACTCTTCATGCATATAAGGAAGCATGATGTCAGTCTGTTGTCTCCCCAGGCGCGGCAGAGGGACAGCAGAGCCCAGGATCACCTATTGGCACTGGGTGAAAAAATGGGTTACAAAATCATGGGATAGAAATTATAAAAAAAAATAAAAAAAATACTGAAATGTAAAACTACTCTGTTACAAGTTAAAAGTCTGTTTACTCAAAATGTACTTGAGGAAAAGTACAAAAGTATCGCTATCAAAAAGTACCAAAAGTAGAAAGTATCATTATGCAGAATGTTCCATTTCAGGTTTTCAAATAAAATGTAGGCCTATAAACATCTATTGAAAAAGGCAGATCTACAAGCTCACAATGCGATTGGCTATTTTTAAATGGCCTAAATGTTTATAGGGATGATGAAGTGGTTAATCTACAAAGTAACTAATTACTAGTAAGTTTTCAAATAAGCATAGTGGAGTAAAAGTACAATATTTGCCACTGAGATGTAGTGGAGTAGAAGTAAAAGTACAAAAATGTGGAAATATGTTTAAGTAAGTATGTTTACTTAGTTACTTTACACCACTGTCTACAAGCTGGAGAGATGGCCTAAGCGGGGATTTTCTGAGTGGAGTCGGCTGTGAGTTTGTCAAATTGGTTCAATCCAAACATCTACAAAGATAACAATCTGTCTCTCTGCCCCGGCCTGTCTGTCAACGTAATGGTAAAGTTACTGCGTTGGAGGTTCCTGATGTGAACTGCAGAGTTCAGTTAGCTGTGAATAACGGCTAACACTCCCAAGTGTAAATGTTTACAACAACAAGATAACGGCATCGTGTAAAATATAGTAGCTGTCACTGCAGAAACCTCTTATCTCCATAGTCTAACTTTTTAGTTTTTTTTCATAAATGAACTCCCTAAGGCCAAGAAGCGGCCGCCAGGTCACGATGAAAAGCAGCTTACTGAGCAGCGTTCGGTTAAACAGCGTGTTAAAGCCTGTGAAAGCCACTGTCGATCGGCGATGCGTCACAGACCCATGTGAGTGAGTGTTACACCAAATCTAGCAGTGATGGCTGAGTGGTTAGTGTCCATACCTAGGACTCCAGAGACCCCAGAGGTTGCAGGTACGATCCCCCGCTCCAGCTATCACCGCTCCCCCCCCTGGTGCTCCTTGTGGGCTGCCTCATAGGGTTCAGCTGGGTTAAGCTGAAAAAAAGCAGCTGGGTTGGGCTGCGATACCCGAATTTCCCCCGCGGGAGGAGTAGATAACTATCCATATCATATCTGTTCCTTTTTTATGACTTGCTCATGGATCGAATGGGAGGGAGGAGCTGAAGTAACAAAATGGTGTGTATTAGCGTGACTCACTCACTGACGGATGCAGTGACGGACATGAGCTGGATGTTTTCATACTAACTGCGACCTGACGGTCACAACTACCCCGTCACACAAAAGCCTAAAAAATTGCAGATCCACAGGCTTGACACGCTGCAAAGCGACACATATTGAGCTCGTTTTGACATTTTTGAATTTGAATGCAAGTAACAGTTTTGGACACAATGAGCCCATCGTTCTTGTTCCAAAATGTGGAGGAGGGACGGCAGTTCTGGGATTACGAATTCACAAAATGCTAAAAAAGGTTCACACATTTGAAAAACGAATATTCATGGGATTCTGTTCCTTACAGTTTACTGACAGCATGCACAAGAAAGTTTGATCGCTTCACTGGTCTGGAAGATTAGACAGACAGACAGACAGACAGACAGACAGACAGACAGACAGACAGACAGACAGACAGACAGACATTTTATTTTAAGGGAAAGACAGACAGACACTTCTAGAGTAGAAGGCTATAGTCTCCATCGTGCCACAACATAAACAGAGTATATATATATATATATAATTTGAGTCCCAGAGGGTTTTTAGACAATTATTTTTACCCCTTTTTCGCCCCAATTTAGTCGTTATTGATTCCTCCCCACACACATTTCTGTGTTGTCACTGCTGTTGTATCCTACTGACTCACCTGCCAGTGAGGAGCCCCCACCAGGAGGACGTAGAGCCTTCGTCCTACTCCTCCCACCCCAACACTCCCTGCTGACAGGTGCCACCCCCAGCCCATAGGAATACATGCAATGACCAGTATCACCCTCCCCGTCCGGCTTCCCTCCCCCGAACACGGACCAATTGTGTTCGCACAGACGCCCGACATAGCCGGTTGCACTGGACTCGAACCCACAACCTTCCGTGGTGGTGGGCAGGGACTTTACCACTGCGCCACCCGAGCGCCCTAAGTAGTTCTATTGGAACTATTTATCGGGTAATGTTTGACAACTGTTTTCTGCTAACAAAATTATACTACGCCAAATAAAGATTGTTGTTATGCGATGCATAAACAGTCCGCCTCAATTATGTAGGGTAACAGTCTAATAATGTCTCTTGTTACGGTATAAAATCCCATTGCTGTTTTTCATATTATGCACTCTATAGCAAAGGGAAACTGAGGACAAATATCATTTGCAGTAAAAAAATAAGAACTGTTAAGATGTGTGCTTAATACAACCTTTTATATGCATGAGACTTCTCTTCGGGTTCTTTGTTGTTGAGGATGACGCTGGAAAGAAAACAACAAATGTATTATTAATTTTTAATATTCGTTCCGACCCTCTTCCCAGCCCCTGTAAACAAACTGAAGTAACCAGACATATAAAAAGTCCTTTGCGTGATAGTTTTACCTGCATGGTTTCTGATGACTCGGGACAAGCTCATGAATATCTTCTCTGTCGAGATGAAAGCTCATATATATAAAAAAAAAAAACGTTTTACTTTTCAGGATTCAAATGTGTCAAAAGTAGCAGATCCACAAGCAAAATGCAGTGCCACTTCTTGGCACTTCATTTTGAGCTTGTAGATCTGCTACTTTTGATGCTTTTGTGTGAACATCAAAGGGGGCTTGAGCCCCTGCCCTTTTACCTATCTGTAAAAAGTGCTCTCTCCAGACCATGAATGCAGTTTTTATTCTGGTGAAAACAATGCAAATGCCCCTCTTTCCATGCCATACCTGAAGGCAGCATTCAAGAGAATTGCCTTGTCCAAACTCTCCTGAACTTGAATGCAGCATCTTATGTTGAAAGAATTGCCCTCTCTGTGTAGAAATCCATGCTGTACGCCACATTACTTGATTTTATGCTTAGTTTAGTGTGGTATCAAGCACCATAAATAGCCGACCTCCAAGCTCACAATGTGTGAGCTTGGAGGTCTGCTATTTTCGATATTTTCACCTAAAGGACCCTTTAGAAATGTCAGCCCCTGCCCCTCTAACATTCTCTGCACGTCCCTGATATGATCAAGTAGGGCGTACATTTACGCAGAAAAAAACACAAAAAGTTAGAACATGGAGATAAGAGGTTTCTCTGTCCGATGGTGACGATATGAGACACGAAGGGGGGGAAACAGAAAACATCACGAAACAGGAAACAATGTTCTGAGTGGCCGTGGCTTCTGTCTTGTCTGCAAAATGAGCAGAACAGTTTGACTTCCTGGTGAATAAACACAACAGGACGCAGTCTGAAATGACTTCCTGTGTGTGTGTGTGTGTGTGTGTGTGTGTGTGTGTGTGTGTGTGTGTGTGTGTGTGTGTGTGTGTGTGTGTGTGTGTGTGTGCGTGTGCGTGTGCGTGTGTGGCTGAATGTGAAAGCTGAGGCTTTCACATACAGCAGGCCACCTGCCTTTTTGCCTCAGAGTGCCCTTTTTTATGGTCTTCCCAAAATCCCTGGCCCTTATCGAGATGAACATTTGACAAATAATTTTAATTTCTCTCATAATTATTATTTATATATTATATATTATAATTGAAATGAGCTGGTTGCCATCAGTCAGTTTTAGTTTGACTTTTCACCTGATGCAGAGATGTCAAGTGCCCTCCCACCTCGTTAACCTTGCAACTACAAACATTTCTCTTTGTAGCCTATTGGCCATCATTCCCATGCAGTCTTGGAATAATGGCCAATAGGCTACAAAGAGAAATGTTCATTATTTTCATTTTTACATGGTAATGTTGCTTATTTTACTGTGACATGGGCCAAGTTTGTGTGGGACATCTTGCTCCATTAGCATAAGACATCCAATCTTTATATTACAAAAGAGTAAGTGATCTACTTCCGGGTCATGTATCGCTAACTTAAATACCAAACCACTTGGCCAAGATGTACTACATATGTACTAAATATAGCTTAAAAATTCAAACACCCATGTCACCTTTGCAAGATGTCGTTTCCAAACCTCTGTATACAGTTGTATTCGTTATTACCCTCATATTTTGCCTCTGTCTAAAATAGTCCGCCGGTCAAATATGTCCGACCAGAAACGTGCGCTGCGGCACAATAGTTCCGCCACAATAGTTCCCCCCCCAATTCTTTTTTTTTTTTTACGTTTTTTTTTTTTTTTTTTACTTTTTTATTTTTTTTATTTTTTTTATTTTTAAAAAAAAAAAATTTTTTTTAACTAGATGTGAGCGGCCCGAAGGGCCGCGACCCTCTAGTGTACTACATTTCCAGTGTGAAATGGCACAACGTACCCCCACAAAAAGACAACACCAAAGATATGCGCGCGCATGTGCCCCTTCTCTGGGGTCTCTTGCACGGCCCTGACGTACGTTGTGCAACAACACACTGTTTCCCAAACAGCGCTAAAACTTCTAATCTCTCTTTTGGGCCTCGACCTGAAAAGTTCTGAAGCTTGTAGACCGCTTATTCTCATGACTTTTTATAAACTTATTTTCAAAGCTTTTACAGGCTTTTCCGTTTGACAGCAAAACGGTATATCTGCTGTTGCATCTACTGCTATTTAAATTTCCTCATCCCACTGCTATTTTTAACCACGTGCCTTAGTCATATGTTTCATCATCAACCTTTACAGTATGGATATATTTCATATACTGCCCATATGGATGCTGTATCTGCTCTGTTCTTTTCTCCTTTCCTTCTCCTTTTGGTTTCACCAGTGTTGATTTTGAACAGCAAATTTTGATTTAGTCTTTTTGAACAAAATGTCATTTAGTTTTAGTTATATTTTAGTCATCTGAAATGTCTTAGTTTTAGTCGACTTAATCTACAGTTGCCTACAATTTTGTCAACAAAAATATATTTTGGCGGGCCTCGATGGTGTCGTAATGCCAGATCTTACACTTGGTTGCATGCTGAAAATAGCCGAACTACAAGCTCACAAGGGGACACGCTGAGACGCATTGTGAGCTTGTAGATCTGCTATTTTCAGAGCGCAACATCCGAATGCAACCAAACATAAAGTTATTGTCCTTTAGTTCTACTGGATCTCTTCTCCACGTGTCCTTACCTATACATTTTAGTCTAGATGTTATATGTTGACAAAATTGCCAATTTACTTAGAGATGCCCATATTGCACATTCATGTCTTATTTGTGCTTCACACTTAAATGCATGTTTCCCATGCCAATAAATCCAATAAGAGAGCACGGGCAATTCTTCGTTGTCGGGTGGAAACCTTTTATGTCCAACACCTTCCCTTTTTTGTTCATTTGAAAACGATTACAAATAGTGAATCTATAGCTATTTACAAGCAACTCCTCCCACTGCTTTTAGATCACCTATTTTCACTAGTTTTCTGTGACAGTCTTGTACGGTGAAGCAGGGCTTTACTTTAAGAAAAAACTTACACATTTGAAACTTGGAGATACAAGGTTTCTGCCCGACAGTGACAATATGCTCAGTTATCCTGGTTCTTGAAGGCCGGTTTTCCAATACAATGAGACACTGCTCTGTTTACACAGCTCCATTCCCTTGTATTTATTGCATTATATTACATTTTATTTTAACTGTCTAGTGTACTGTACTACTGTACACACCGGCCTTGAGTTACAGTAGGTTTGTTTTGTTGCTTGTTCGCTTTGGCAAATGTAAACGTACGCTTCCCTCTCGCCAACAAAGAATTGAATTAGAGAGAGAGGGAGAGAGAGACAGAGAGAGAGAGAGAGAGAGAGAGGGAGAGGGAGAGAGAGAGAGAGAGAGAGAGACAGAGAGAGAGAGAGAGAGAGAGAGCGAGAGGGAGAGAGGGAGAGGTAAATTGGAAGGAGTTGAAAGGTGGAGAGAGGGATGGAGGAAAGGAAACAGAGAAGATGGATGAGTGGAGGAAACAGGGGGAGGAGTGGGGGGGGGGGGGGGGGACAAAGGAGAGATGAGATGATGAATGACAATGAAGGACCAACCTGGATGCCCGGGGGCGGAGGGAGAACAGGAACCTAGATTAAAAACATAATAATAATAATAAATATAATGGGAGAGTTGTACATGGGCTGCAGTTAATGCACTTACAATACAACAGACACTTTCAATTACGGTAGCTACATCTGTGTGTGTGTGTGTGTGTGTGTGTGTGTGTGTGTGTGTGTGTGTGTGTGCGCGCGCGTGCGTGCGTGCGTGCGTGTGTGTGTGTGTGTGTGTGTGTGTGTGTGTGCTGGCTGGTTTAACTGGCCTCTCTGAGTGTGAGCGTTCCAATTATAATGTCACCTCATCTCCACCCGGGGGGGGGGGGGGGTCACATGAGTCGAATAGGCTATATCACAAATCATTTTCACATTGAATACAGCAGATTAATAAGAGTGCATGCATGCATGCAAGACTTGTTTTGCATTTTGCTTTATAGATATCAGGGGTCTTCAACAGGGGATCCGGGGACCCCCACAGAGCTACTAGGGGGATGTCAAATCTTTGTGTGGTTTTCTTTTTTTCCCTTTTCTAGTGGGCACAACCATTTGAGCGGTGGTCACACTGTCTCCTTAGCGCGACTGTGTGTGTAGGTATGTTTGTTGTGTCAGTCTCTGTTGTTTCAGCGTGACCGGTCGCTTCTCACCTTTAAGGCGTCTTAGACAATAACAATATCATGTGTCCCGTTCTTCCATATTATGTGTTGTGATGATTTGGTCTATAGTCGGGATGGCGGCCAACCCTGTGGAACTCCTCCAGGCATGCCTAGTGCTGCTGTGCAGGCTATGAGGCTATAGCTGCCAGAGACCCTCACAATGGAAGAACACTAAACTGCAACCACCAGTAAGACTCCCTAATCGGGAGATAAGCGACCGTAGGTCACTTATCTCCACAAATAGGGCAAAAATGTGCCCAAATCTTCCTGATCCATGTTGATGACATGAGTGTAGACATACTGTGTAGTGATTTTCGTGATTTTAGGGCAAAATCTGTAGGAGCAGTGTCCAAAAATGTGTTTTTAAAAATCGGCCTGGAGGTGGCGCTATATGGGAGAGATTCATGTTGATGGGATGAGTGTAGACATACTGTGTACCGATTTGCGTGATTTTAGGGCAACAATTGTAGGAGCAGTGTCCAAAAATGTGTTTTGCAAGAATCGGCCTCATGGTGGCGCTAGAAGAGGGCCATGTGAGAAATGAGGGGTGGGGTCTCCGCGCCGGCAAGGCAGACGAATAGGTACCGGCCCCGGCTGTCCCGGTCACTCCTAGCCGGAGTTACGGCATTTTATGTGAGCTGCAGTGTAGGGGGTCCTCCACTGGGGGCGCCACCACTTTTGCATCCGTTCTGGAGCACCAGGAGTCGGTGGTCCCCGGGAATTCCCCGTGAGCAGCCCCGTTGGGGTGGTCATTTGGTCAGTTTAGCACATTTGGTCATTTTTTACATCTGGGGGTCCCCCAGGGACCTGGGGGTCCCCGGAGCTCCGGGGGTCCTTGGAGGTTGTAGTTTGGCAGGTAAGGAGTGTGTGTGCAAAATTTGGCATGGATCGGGGCAACGGTTGCGGAGATATGAGCAGGGCAAGAGTGTGACGTGTGAGGTGTGACAGACAGACTGACTGACTGACTGACTGACTGACTGACTGACTGACTGACGGACTTACACTTTGTACTTCATACCACCACTCTTTTCATTTCAAGCAGCAGGTGCATGCACCTACTTTGTCTGGATGATTCTAAGAGTGCTTTAGTGAGTGCAAAATTTAATGTTGACCCATTCTAGCATAGGACTGACTTTAATCCCCAAGTGCACTAAACTCAAAATACAGACTGACACAAATGGCATGAGGAGTCAGGACAATAGATTGCAAACATAAACAGTACAATGAAAATGGACTTATTGTTGCCAGTCAGTCTCTGAACAGTGGACCGCATGGCCCATTATTCTGACATCGTAACAGACCAGATCAGAATGTGTAGGACAGTGTTTCCGGGTAGAAATGTCTATATCTACTCAATATAAAATAAAGTGTCAGAGCCTTATAGCTACAGTATGTCTGTAGGCTTGTCAACCTGTGGATAATTAGAAATAACAAGGAAGTGTTGATCAAATAGAATCCATTTTGGTTACTGCATTGTTGCCCCTATCCATGCCAAACTTTGCATTGTTGCCCCTATCCATGCCAAACTTTGCACTGTTGCCCCTATCCATGCCAAACTTTGCACTGTTGCCCCTATCCATGCCAAACTTTGCTCACACTCTCCTTGGCTGGCAAACCACGACCTCCGTCCCTGATTTCTCACATACCCCTCTTCTAGCGCCACCATGAGGTTGCCGACCTGATGGTCGCTTATCTCCCGATTAGGGAGGAAGATTCACACAGTGCAGCAGGTGCTCTGAGCCTCTGTTTAGACAGCGGTCTGTTATAGAGCGGAGCATTATCCAGAAATAAGTACACACTCGCTGAATTCAACAAATGACCAATCAAAATCAGGCATTAAACCAAGCCGTGTAATGAAATGTTGTAAAACATGGGTCTTCAACAGGGGGTCCGAGACCCCTAGGGGGTCCTCAGAGTTACTAAAGGGGGTTCTCTCTGTGTGATATCAAACATATAATTTTCCGTCTGGCCCTGTTACAGATGTTGTCCAAAAATCATGCAGATCGGTACACAGTATCTCTATAGCCATTAAACGAAACGGGTATTTCTTACATTGATGCTCCTACATATTATCATGCAAGCACCAGTTAAAGTTACTTTCCATCCCTCGTATATAAACAAAGAGGTTTGGTGTAGAGAGGAAAAAGAGAAACCCCTGTTGTAAAATATACATAAAATAAGAAAAAGATTAAAAGAAAAAGTGGGTGTGCCGTTTCACCTGATGCATCCTGGCCGGACGGGCCCTGTCTGCCTGGGCCTGCCCGTTTATTTACCTGGGCCTCGAGTGATGCCCCAGCCAGCCGTCCGGATCAGGTTCAGAGACCCGGGGGGTCTAAGCAGGTCCTGAACCCAATGCTGGGGCGGTCATTCAAGCAGGGGATGCGGGGATGGAACCAAGGCCGAATAGTCTGGGAGGCAACACCACTACCAGGTGAGCTACCTGCACTTCCACACCCAATGTAGATTTTATGACATTATTAAATCGTCCGATCTCGGGCCTTTCACGTCATGACAACCCATATAGGGAGATCCCTGATGTCATCAATATTCTGGGAATTCCCATAATGTATGGACATAATTATTGTCCAATCCAACTTTATTCATAGAGCATGTTTAAAAACAACAGAGTTGACCAAAGTGCTTTACAGAAAGTGTCAAAGAGACAACAATAAGGGTACAACAATCACAACAAACCAGAAAGATATTGTGTCATTCTCATGATACCCAGTGTGGTTGTCCATATACAGATGTGCCATTTTAGTCAGGTGTGTGCCCACAAGCCCAAAAACTTTTTTTGGGCTTGTACTTTTTATTTCTGTTTTATCTATTAGTTTGGTCATTAAGGTCCACAGAATGAGAGGTCTGCTCTGCCGGAAACATCGCGAAAAAAATATTATGGCCATTTGTATATTCACTGTCCCATTGACTTCACTACAGTGATGATCACTTTACAGACTTGTTAGACAGCACTGTCATTGTGTAGCGTTCTGTTGGATTCATGTTAACGTGTACTTTCAGACTGTTTTAGATCTGCTATTTTTGGCCAAAGTTCTCCTGAGAATAGGGACGTTATGGTTCTATAGTGATTAATGTAATGTAAGAAAAAGACCCCCTGTAGTAAATCTGAGGACCCTGTAGGGGTCCCGGACACCCTGTTGAACAACAAAATAAAAATCTACTTTTATTAGAAGAAAGAGGAAAACATAGCCTGGCTGTGTTTTTCATGTATTATTTTATTAATATTAAATCATTTATCAAGTGATGAAAGTGCTGGTGCGCAGCCGGATGGCTTGTTGCTGTGAATTGAAGTGTCACAACGTCAGCACCAGTCAGACGGAAAGTCTTAGAGAAAAGTTGTGGAACGTCAGAGGATTTAACAGTCAGTCTGTCTGACATGTCGCTGTGCAGGTACAAGAAGCCATTAAAAACAACACTCTTGTTTTGTGCCAAACAGCAGAAACAATCATCATGAGCACGCGTGCACACACACACACACGCACACACACACACACACACGCACACACACACGCTCGTGCGCGCGCACACACACACACACACACTGGTAAAATATGCATGCTCGAGTCGCAAACACAACATTTCATAGAAGGAAAAAAAGACAACTTAAATGTGAAATGATGTGTGCACACACGTACACAGGCACGCGTTCATGCTTGTACGCACGCACACAGACACACACACACTCACGCACACACAGAGAGACAGAGAGACACATAGACACACACATTTACACGTGCACAGCACACGCTCACGCAGCCCACGGTGTTATGGAAGGCAGCCTACAGCTGTGACGGAGAATGAAGTCTGACTTCACACAGAACCATGAACTGACTTTAACCTCCTGTGGAGAAGGGGAGAGAGGGGAGAGGGATGATGGGGGAGAGGAGGAGGGAGGGAGGGAGGGAGGGAGGGAGGGAAGGATGCAGACAGGGAAAGAAGACGGAACAGAAGGCGACCGCAGGAGAAAAAGCAAAGAGTGAGAGAGACAGACAGACACATGTCGTTCAGTAGCTCAGGAGGTAGAGCGGCCGTTTGATCCTGGGCTCCCCCAGAGTTAGTGTAGAAGTGTTCTTGAGCAAGACTCTGAACCCCTGGTTCATACATGGGGCAAATGGTGGCCCGGATATTGGAGTACTGATATATTATTGATTTCAGCTGTTCCATGGAAAAATTAACCGCTTTAATTACTTCAGTTGATAGCTAAATGACTAGTATTAAAATGTTATTATATTTTTATGTCCAATGCATTTGTATTTAAGTTCAATAATGAACATAAGAACATATAAATGCATTTGAAATTTTCAGGATTCCAATTCAAACATATAGTCCGGTTCACTATGTTAAGAAATGTTTATTCGTTCAAAATTTGTGGGGATTTGTAAAACTATACATTTTTGGAATCTTCAGAGCATGGGGAATCCAAAAATCTTTGTTTGCATTTGCACAGACAACTGCAAAGCCGCCATATTGGACGTTCAAAATGGCCGACATAAAATACATAATTTGTGCTATCTTGGCTTCTAGACAACCTAGAAGCTTAATTAAACATGCCAATCCTATGTTTTCTGGGTCAAGGAATCAAATGAGTAAATGATGGGTGTAAAATATTCCAGACCCACACCCCCTTTCTGGGGGTTATCTATTTTGGGACCTCCCAGAACAGTACGCCATCCAGTTAATGTCCAATTTTCATAATATTAGTGTTGTTTTGTAGGTTTTAAAACATCCTGAGTTCATTTATTACACTTTTAAAGCAGCCAGAATAACCTTTCTGACTTTTGGTTGGGGTCTTTACTCACCGGGGACCCCCCAGACAGACCCCTGAGCCTATCTCAGTAATCACTCTGCTCCTGCTCCAGAACAATGTTAAATTATATCATAATTGAAGCATAAAAGTTGTTGTAGCTGGGCTCTGGAAACAGAAATGAGTAGTAGCTAATAACAGGGGTCTTCCACAGGGGGTCCGGGACCCCTGGGGGGTCCTCATAGTTACTACAGGGGGTCCGCCAAATCTTTATGGGATCTTTTTTATTTTTTTTATTTTTACATTTGAAACTTTGAATGTTTTTAGGTATCCTGGGTTATGTATTGTACTTTGCAGGGATTGCAATGATTAAGGTATTGCAACTTCTTACTTTGGGCGAGCAGAATAACGTGTCTATTTATTGCACTGCACTACCCACTGACAACACAACACGCACACCTCTTTGTATTGTCACCCCAAAACCCTCACCCTATCCAAGAGCCCATGGTCAATTATGCCCAAAGAGATTCACTACAATACAGTAATTTCAGACATGCAGGATCTATTCATCTTCATCATCATCATCTTCAATGTCCAACCTAATAGTGTTGACACAGTCTCCACCATAGCATAGTGTGAAAAGCAGGTTATTTGACTAGCTGCAACGTCCCTTGCAAACTGCTTTTCAGTCACATTATGAGCTCAAGTACTGCCTTTGGAGCAGGGAGGGCAAGACACCTGACTGGAACATACCCTCCACTCTCTGAATTCCATCTATTTTCTTCAATTGGTGGGCAATTTGACAGGTATGATTTATCCCTCATTGTAACATAGTTGGCACAGAGGATATGTGGTAACAGTGCAGCACAAGTTGGAGGTAGCATCTGAGTTCCCATCTGAGTAATTGCAGGGTAGTTGGACCTTTTCACCAAAATTGCTTTCTTTCACCTTAGAAATATTGCAAGAATTAGAACTTATCTGTCATTGGATGATGCAAAAACATTGATCCATGCTTTTGTCTTCTCCAGACTAGACTATTGCAATGCACTTTTTTCTGGCCTACCAAAGAAAACTACAGATCGACTTCAACTAGTCCAAAATGCAGCAGCCAGGGTGCTAACTAAAACTAAGATGAGAGAACACATCACTCCAGTTTTAGCCTTGTTACACTGGCTCCCAGTAAAATTCTCGTACTTGTTTATAAATCTCTTAATGGTCTGGCACCGTCGTACCTCGTCGACTGCCTGTCTAGATATGAGCCAAACCGCCCCCTCGGGTCTTCTACTGCAGGTCTGCTCGATGTGCCCTCAATGACTTATAAGAAATATGGTGAAGCGGCATTCTGTTTCTATGGGCCAACAGCCAGCACACCTATGACAGGCAGCCTCTGTGGATAGCTTTAAAGCACAGCTTAAGACCTATTTTTACACTCTTGCTTTTGGGTGATTTTAAATATATGTGCCTGATATCTTTAATGTCCACCCTGTCTGTACAATGTTTTTTATTATAGAGCTCTTATTGACAGACTCGTGTGCAGACACACGAGGGAGGGAGAGAAGGAAAAATGCGACCGCCTTCGTTGAGAGCAGGTTCATGGTCATCACCATCAGGCTTCAAGTTGGCATTGACCCATGTACTTTGGAGATTCCAACAAATGTTCTTCCCCAGTCAGCAACAGGTAGATTGTGTAGGCCAAGGAACCCTTGACATTTGTGACATCCTATAACTTGACCTCGCTCGAATATATCTATATTCCTTTTTTTCGTACCTGTTGCAAATTTCAGAGAAGTAACAGCAGGAGGACATCAGTGTCGGGTGACCAAACACATATATCTCACAAAGCACCTTAAACAGTAGAGGCAAGGACTTGAGTAATCAGGGCCTATTCATGTGTGTGCACTTCCTCAAAATCATGTCCCTTGATGAATTGTATTGTTTTTTTTATAAATAATACTGAGAATACTAATAAACCATCAGTATACATAAAAACGTTAAAAGTTTCAAAAAAAGTTTCAAAAAATATCCCATCAAGATTTGGCGGGCCCCCTGTAGTAACTCTGAGGACCTCCCAGGGGTCTCGGACCCCCTGTGGAAGACCCCTGGTATTTGCTACTGCTCCTTTTTGTTTTCAAAGCCCAGCTACAAAAACTTCTATGCTTCAATTATGATCTGATTTAACATTGTTCTGGAGCAGGAGCAGAGCGATTACTAAGATAGGCTCAGGGGTCTGTCTGGGGGGTCCCAGGTTAGGAAAGACCCCAACCAAAAGTCAGAAAGGTTATTCTGGCTGCTTTTTTGTAATAAACGAACTCAGGATGTTTTAAAACCTACAAAACAACTCTAATATTATGAAAATTGGACATTAACTGGCTGGCATACTGTTCTGGGTGGTCCCAAAAGAGATAACCCGCAGAAAGGGGGTGGGGGTCCGGAATATTTTACACCCATCATTTACTCATTTGATTCCTTGACCCAGAAAACATAGGATTGGCATGTTTAACTAAGTTTCTAGGTTGTCTAGAAGCCAAATTATGTATTTTATGTCGGCCATTTTGAACGTCCAAAATGGCAGCTTTGCAGGTTTCTGTGCAAATGCAAACAAAGATTTCTGGATTCCCCATGCTCTGAAGATTCCAAAAATGTATAGTTTTACTAATCCCCACAAATTTTGAACGAAAATACATAGTGAACCTGACTAATAGCAAAAATAGCCGACCTACAAGCTCAAAACGCGTCGCACTGCGACGCGTTTTGAGCTTGTAGATCGGCTATTTTTGCTATGTATATGCATTGTAGCCCTCTGGAGTGAGTGTGAAAATGTAGTGGCCCTCTCCATCATCAAAGTTGCCCAACATTGCCCTAGTTGCTCCAATGTGAGCATGTTGGTGCCTTGCATGGTTTCCTCCGCCATCGATGTGTGAATGTGTGTGAATGTAATGCATCATTGTAAAGCACCTTGGATAAAGGCGCTATATAAATGCACCATTTACTATTTACATGTCCCACAGACTACAAACACCCCAGGGGCGGCTGTGGCTCAGGAGGTCGAGTAGGTTGGCCAATGATCCGTGGTTCGGCGGTTCAAATCCCAGCTTCTCCTCCTGTCCACATGCCGAAGAGTCCTTGAGCAAGACTCTGAACCCCTAGTTGCTCCCGGGAGAGTGTTTTCTGCAGGTCTTTCAGTCCGAGTGTATCAAAGGGTGCGTTCGGAAATACGCACCAGGTGTGTGCTCAGTGTAGTGAGTGCCTCAACCCAACCCTAATCCTAACCCAAACCTCAGTATAACTATGCCTAAACCCAACCCTAATCTTAACCCTAACCTCAGTAAAACTATGCCTAAAACTAACCCTAACCCTAACCAGACCCGGTGCACATTTCCGAACGCACCCTTTGATACACTCTGACTGAAAGACCTGCAGAAAACACTCTCCCAGTTGCTCCCAGTGAGCAGGTTGGTGCCTTGCATGGTTTCCTCCGCCGTCGGTGTGTGACTGGGTTGTTGTGAATTGTGAATGGGTGAATGTAATGCACAATCATTGCAAAGTGCCTTGGATAAAGGCGCTATACAAATGCACCATTTACCACTTTACCATTTACTAATTAGAAAACAATAAAACTAATAAAAGAAAGACACAAGAAAGCTGCTGTTCACCTACCAGGTGAACAACAGCATCAGTGTGTGCAAACCCAGCAGCAGCGTTAAGATGTGTGAGCTGCTGTTGTGACAGGGAGAGGATCTGATGGAACACAAGCACTATAAACACTGTCAATCATATCTGTTGCACTGTAACTGTGTTGTCAGTGGTGGCTGGCCACTCCCAACACACTGGATCCATATACTGTGTAGGCCAGGGGTCTTCAATGTTTTCAGGCAAGGACCCCTTAGTTGAGAGAAAGAGATGAAGCAGGGATTCCCCAGCACCTGTTCATAGATTCCATATAGTTTCATTGCTTGACAGCACAATCATCATCAGTGTGTTTTGGATTCATGTCAGTTTGTGTTTTCAGATACATATTTAACCACTTGAATTGTCAATACATAACATTACATTTCACTTTGTCATTAGACAGCTCTTTTTCCCCTCCACACCAAACGTCTTTGCCGTAAATAGTCGATCTACAAGCTCACAACGCCTCGTAGCGCGAGGCGTTGTGAGCTTGTAGATCTGCTATTGTTGGTTAAGTTCTCAGAATATGGACGCTAGGGTTCAAGTGGTTACTATAAAAAAAGAGACAAAAGTTTCTATCACACAGAGATTTTAGAGGCCCCCCTTTAGTAACTCTGAGGACCCCCTAGGGGTCCCGGACCCCCTGTTGAAGACCCTTGGTGTAGGCCTATTTTATGTAATTTATGTTGCTGTTTTTTGTTATGTTTTTCACAATGTGGATTTTGTCTTTCTTCTTTTTTTTCTACATTCCCATCAGCTTCACTCTTCAGGTCAGAGCACAGCTCATTAACTTTGAATTAGTAGAATAATTGACAATCATTGAGGAAATTGGAAGATACAAATACAAATTAAATAGTGGAAACACTTCAGGCAGTCAGTCAGCTGTCTAATTTATGTTTTTTTAACGGTGAAACGACACAGAATGGTATTTATTCCAAGACAATCATAAGATAAGAAATAATGTACACGGTTACCGACCCCCCAGAGGTCAATATGTAATAACAGCAGCATTTCATTATTATTATAGTCCATACTGATATGTACTCTGCACATTTACAGTAACGGGTCTCTGTACTGTACAAACACTTCATACCGTTGCTCCATATCTCACTGCTAATTTTGTTTTTGCCATAGAGAGAGAGAGAGAGAGAGAGAGAGAGAGAGAGAGAGAGAGAGAGAGAGAGGAGTTATGATTGATTGATTGATTGATTGATTGATTGAATAGGCTATTGCAGTGTTCCCCAATAGGCGGCCCGCGGGCCATTTGCGGCCCGCGGGGGGCTACTGTCAGGCCCCCACCAACCCCAGTAATAATGGTGGTATAAGAGCAGCAACAAGTATATGTGTCCCAATCTCCCCAGGAGCCAGTCATTGCAATTTTTTTCATTTTCATTTTTTCATTTCATTTGAAAGCTGGGGATCATAGCTACAAAATGATATATTGGTTGTGGAGATTGACCCAACAGTTTTGAAGATATGGCTTATAGAATGATGCCATGCTGAAATAGTACTTTTGAGATATTCAAGTTTTAAATAAATTTCTAACCTGCAATGACCTGACTCCGCCACATGGGGAGCAATCTTCAATTCAATCTTCAATTCAAAGAAGCTTTATTGGCATGAGAACACAAACGTTTACACAGTGGTGGAAAAAGTACCAACATTTTATAATAAAGTAAAGTATCAATTCTGCAATGTAGAATCACTCTGTTACAAGTAAAAGTCCAGAATAAAAAATGTACTTGAGTAAAAGTACAAAAGTATTGGTATCCAAATGTACTTAAAGTACCAAAAGTAAAAGTACAAAATGTTTGAAAATAGCAGATCTACAAGCTCACAACGCGTCGCACCGCAATGCGTTGTGAGCTTGTAGATCGTCTATTTTCAAATAGCCTTGGTATAACATAGGGCTAAAGTGGTTTATGTATGTTTTAAACTTTAGTTATTGCTCTCTAAAAAGATAATGCCACAACAGCATCTCAAGCATTATTGGGCTAAATGTAAAGACGCTACAGTGCGCCAACCGTGAAGCAGTTTAACCAATTTGCTACATACGTCTACACAAACGGTCAGATTACAAAGATAAATTGCTTAGTGAAGGCTCACAGATGTCACCATAGGGTACGCTCCAGCAGAATGTCCCGTAATGATCGTATTATTTAATGAGGAGCATTTTAATCCGATCGGTCGTCGTTTCCTTAAAAAGGTATTAATGTATCTAAGTGCAGTACACCTCGCAACCGATGGGGTCGCATGGCTGAAAAACAACAGAAAATGGCATCTGATCGGATTAAAATGCAGTTTATTAAACAATACGAAAGATACGGGTAATTCTGCTTGAGCGTACCATACTGTGACATCTGTGAGACTTCAGTAAGCACGTTATCTTTGAAATATGAAGGTTTTTGTAGACGTACGTAGCAAATAGGATTAACTGCTCAACACGAGGTTGAAGTGAACCTATTACGTGTGCAACAGGGCTAACTGTGCTAAATGTAGCATAATCAGTGTTTGTGTAACTTCAGCCAGAAGGATTATTTGACCTGATAATAAAACACAATCTACAGGCTTAACCGCCTCGCGTTGTGAGCTTGTAGAAGAGAGCAACAATAGAGTTGGGTCACGTTTTATTTGTTTATAGCCTGCAGCTAGCGCTGCAGCTAGCGCTAGCTAACGCTAGCTAGCGTTAGCCGTTAGCCACTCATAGCCAGTCAACCAGAATAGTCTACTCTAAAGTCAACTTTCCGACGGCGAGTGAACGATTGCATTCCATCCATGTTTTCTTGGCTGTCAATTTATTGTCCAAAAAAACAAACACCCTGAACGTTAGAATTAGATAGTTTAGGACGACACTGATCTATTCAATGCTAAGCTAACTCAGTGACAAAGGAAGCTTCCGCACCGGAGCATACGTCACAGACGTCTCCAGGCCGCTCCAGGATCATTTCACCAGCGTAGAAGAAGAAACAGCGGAAGTCAAGAACGGCGGAAGAATAATAAATAATAATACACAAAATCATACATTACGTGGTTAATAATTGTTCATTTGGAACACACGTGGCATTAAATTAATGGGATAAATACTGTGGGTTGCTTCGCTAAGTAATGGAGTCCCGATATTACCGCATTTGGCTACAAACGGCTAACAAAGGCTGGCTAGTTAGCATTTTAGCTAATATAAACTGGGAGGACTAACAGAATTATGTACCGATCTCTCACATTAATTAAAAAAAGTCTTATTTACATGCAGAGTTAAGCTCTGGCGTTTAAGTGAAATGTAGCCTAGATATTATGAGATGCTGTTGTGGCATAAAAAAAAAAAGAGCAAAAAAAAAAAAAAAAAATCATTTTGGCTACAGGGAATAATGACAGTCCCCGAGATGACTAGCTGCTGGGGGTGCTGGGACACATATCGTCGTTGTCGGGTGGAAACCTCGTATCTCCAAATGTGTACGTTCTTTCGCAAAGTAAAGCCCTGCTTCATCATAAAAGGCCGTCGCACAAAAGTAGTGAAAACAGCAGATCTACAAGCACACAACGCCTCGCACAGTTTAAATCATTTTTAAAATGATAAATGCAAAACGGACGGTTTTGGACATACAGGATTTTCACCCGACGACAACGATATCTGAACTGGAGTAGCAGGAACGCCACCGGCGCCCCAAGCAATGCTGTGGCCCTCGGCTTGGCACCCTAGACATAATTCGGCCCTTGGGGAAAACTAATTGTGGAACCCTGGGAATAGGCTATTGTATTAGACAAAATGAAGAACAGTCAAACACCCTGACTAAAAGGAACACCCCAAAAAAGCCCTTAATTGCGGTCTTGTTTCCGTTGGAGGTCCTTGGTATTCAATTCATCGACACATAAAATAGCAAACAAAAAACATTCAGTGGATAAATAGGCTCTGGAGAAACCTGTGGAGAAGCTCTTCAGTTCAGGGACATGCTGGGCCCCTGATTCAGCCCGGGAAAAAGAGTTGGAGACGCCCTCATTGCGCGCCATAGAGAGAGATCTCTCTCTATAGCGCTGCTGCTACTCAAAGATTTGTCATTTCAGATCATGACAAGTGACATGAGTTATATTTCGTCGGGTGGAAACCTTGTATGTCCAAAACCGTTTGTTTTGTATTTATCATTTAAAAAATGATTTAAACTAGTGAAAACAGCCGATCTACAAGCACACAACGCCTCGCACCGCGAGGCGTTGTGTGCTTGTAGATCGGCTGTTTTCACTACTTTTGTGCGACGGCGTTGTATGATGCGAAGAAATTTACACATTTGAAACTTGAATGAGGTTTCTGCCCGATTCTGTGACGATTTACTTTATTGGCCGCCTAGCCCCCAAAATGAACCTGGACCGGCCGGGAATGAACCGTCCGTTCGGGAGTTGTCCCGCTTTTCCCAATGGCCAGCACGTCCCTGCTTCAGTTGTACAGTGAGATGTAGTCCTTGGCAGGCGTTCAGAACGTGAGGCGTAAAGGAGTAGGAGGACTTCAAGGTTTTGTTGCAGGAAGTCTAGTCTCTCTGAGCCAGTGCTTAATTTGTCAATGAAAAGGTGGGGGATCCTGGGTTTTGTGTGCACACGCGCACATGCACGCACATGCACGCGTGCACGGCACGCACACCTGCACGCACATGTATGCACACCCGGTGCACATTTTCCGAATACACTAAGTATTATTGCGGAATCAACAGTAATATCTATAATAGGCCTATATTAAGTTATATTACCTTTTTTTAACCCGTAAAAGAAAATAGATGTACGACATCTGTTTAGCCAGCTCCTTTTAAAACAGAATCCAATTTATTGGAAAAATACGTCTCCAATCTGTCATACAAACTTTATTTGACAGGCTGTGATCAGTGCATTTACCAGACATTTAAACTGTCAGTAATTTTACCCCATGCTCTGTATGGTCTGCTCTTTCCCCTACACCCTACCCCTCAGAATAAAGGGATAGGGGTTTAAGTCAGTAGTGAGGTTAATAAATCACACAAGGATAGACCCCTGTAGATAGACCCCCTGTAGTAACTCTGAGGACTCTGAGCAACCCCCTGTTGAAGACCCCTGCCTATATTATCCTGGCTTAAATAATAAATATTTTCTTTCTGGATTCTGGCTAAAAAGTGTATTTTAGACGTGAGGTGGGGGGCTCTAGCTGGGTGTTCCCACTAAGGGTCTTTCAGCTCCCTAAACCAGTCTGTTTCGGTGAGTACACGTCAAAGTGTAGTTTTATTTATTAACAGGGGAGAGGCTGAGCAGTGAGCACTGAGCACATAACGTTAACGACCAGAGCTCGTCCAGTTTGTTTGGCTAACGTGAAGGCTAGGCTACGCTAACTGGCTAACAGCAACAGTCAGTGCTTGAGAATTGAATGTGCTGCGGGTGATATGCTTTATCATAACGTGCACAAAACCGTGCTTTAAATGTAAACGTCGCATGATCCACACATGTAAGCGTGCCGGGCTGCGGGGCTGGTTACAGGTCTGTCCCGGCTCCCGGCCGTTTGACAGCATTCAGCACAGCGCAGCGCAGCTGAATCTGATCCAGTCAACGGCCGCGTCATAACTGTGCGCAAGTTGCTGCGCTGACAGACCTACAAGCCATATTGCATCTCTGGTTGATATGGGTGGATAGCTTGTAGATCTGTTCTTTTTGTGCAGGGAAGGTCCCGGATCCTTGATTCCAAATCGAATAGGTGGCGGATCCAATCAAATAGGTCCCGGTCCGTAAAAGCGAGGTAGCGGAACAAGATCCGGCTTGTTCCGGCACAAATTAAGCACTGCTCTGAGCCAGACTGAACGTTCAAACTCTTCCGTCCAGGCACCTGCACACACAGACATCAAAGGGGGCTTGAGCCCCTGCCCTTTTACCCGTCTGTAAAAAGTGCCCTCTCTTCCAGACCAGGAATGTGGTTTTCACTATGGTGAAAGAAATGCAAATTCCCCCCTTTTCCATGCCATACCTGAAGGCAGCGTTCAACAGAATTGCCTTGTCCAAACTCTCCTGAACTTGAATGCAGCATCTTATGCTGAAAGAATTGCCCTCTCTGTGTAGCAATCCAAGTTCAGTGTGGTATCAAGTACCGAAAATAGCCAACCTCCAAGCTCACAACATGTCGCAGCGCGCCGCTTTGTGAGCTTGGAGGTCGGCTATTTTCAATATTTTCACCAAAAGGCCCTTTTAGAACTTTCAGCCCCTGCCTCTCTAACATTAGCGACTTTAAGCTCGATGATTTCTAGGACGGCAACGCCAGGTGGACTACGGCTGCTATGACGTAATCGCCGTAGCGGTGAAAATGTTTAAGCAAAGCCTTGGCGGCGGCGGGGTCCCACCCCTTTCACTGAACGCTTTGGTTCCCATGGCGACGCGTACACACAGCAGACGGAGTAGGTGCTACGTGGGAAGGGACCTTCTGCCGTAGTAGAGACGGCTGCAGCGACGGCAGGTTTATCTATCGAGCACGGATCATTTCCGGTTATACCGTTGTCATCTGCCGTTGCCGCTGCGTTGCTTAAGGTCGCTATTGTCTGCACGTCCCTGCTGCTGTCATACAGTCTGGAGCAACACAAAGCTCTGATGAAACATCGTCAGGATAAATGGGACGTGACCAGGGGTGGCCATGTTGGCTTGTGGTGGACATTTTTGTCTTTTTTTTTTTTTTTTTTTTGCCACAGACATAGAAATGGGACATTATGCATAATGACTACTTTTTACTTTTGGTAACAAAAACATTTTGATAATACTTTTGTACTTTTTTACTCGCTGTTTTCTTCTTCTTCCTACGTTGCAGTATTGATACTTTTACTTAAGTAAAGAATGTGAGTCCTTTTTTTCCACCACTGGACACAGCAGAGGTCAGTAGCGGTCATTTATGCAAGGTGCGTGTGTGTGTGTGTGTGTGTGTGTGTGTGTGTGTGTGTGTGTGTGTGTGTGTGTGTGTGTGTGTGTGTGTGTGTGTGTGTGTGTGTGTGTGAGAGGGTCCTTATCTGAGGCCAGAGTGAGGGGCAGACTGGCAGATGAAGAGTTGAAAATAGAAACTCTTTACACCACTGATGGCCCTGTGTGTGTCTGTGTGTGTGTGTGTGCGTGTGTGTGTGTGTGTGTGTCTGTGTGTGTCTGTGTGTGTGTGTTTGCGTGTGCGCGAGTGCCCATCTCTGATAGGCTACTTATGTATGGGTGTGTTAAGTACTGTGACAGCTCTACTCCATTAGAGCATGAAGAGCAGATATTTTCAACCCCTCTCTCACACACTCTTGACACCGGCAGTGCGCGCGCGCGCACACACACACACACACACACACACACACACACACACACACACACACACACACACACACACACACACACACACACACACACACACACACACACACACACACGCTGCTTATGGCTGTCCATCGATTTCGATGAAGACATTGCTCCAACCAAGAGAGGGTTATTGCGGGGGGATGCGTCTGTGCCATTGCATGCATGTGGCTATGCAGGCCAGTGACCCTCATGGTTTGCCACATGTGGGGCAGATGAGCACATACACAGACTGTATATAGGCACAGGCAGATGCAATATGAACTGGCATGCACAGTACATTTAACACTCGCATGACTAACAGGTCATTTTGACCTGTTTTTGAGATTTAGAAATGGAATTAGATCGCTCAGGAAACACTCAAAACATTTCATTTCATATTTACAAAACGTCTCAAATGGTAGAAAAAAAACAAGACTTTGCTTGTATGATAAGGAAAAATCATGAAAGGGAAAATTTCTCAGAGTTTCCCGAGCAAACCCAAATCACCTCAAAATCTCAAAATCAGGTTCAGTCATGCGAGTGTTAACCCATTCAGAATGGGTACACATTATTGTGTAACATTATTTTATGCTTTAACTATTGAAAAATAGCAGATATACAAGCTGCGAGCTTGTAGATCTGCTATTTTTATTTTTTTATCGTGAAAATTTGAATTTTGACCCTATTCTATAAGTGTCTTTTGAATCCTTCTAAGGTTTTTTGAAAAAAACATGTTTCTATGTCAGCAATCTGGCTATAGCTATCGTCAAAGAAAAAGTCCTTTTCACTTAACTGGAGCTCAGTTAGTCTGTTCTTGAGAGACTACCATGTCAGTGGTTCTCAAACCTTTTCATGTGAAGGACCCCCAAAATGATATTTATTTGGTCACGGACCCCACGGATCTCAAAATATTTAGTTCCAGGGACCACCCAGAAGCAAAATTTGATTTACAAAGTTTGCTTTGAAAGTACATATTCAAAGATTTGCACACATTTTCACGACTTTTTCAAAAATGGCAGATCTACAAGCTCGCAGCACAGCACTCGATGCCGCGCTGTGAGCTTGTATATCTGCTATTTTTCACTGGTTAAAGCATTCAATAATTGTAGGCCTAAATCGGTTAAACGTGTGTGCGTGCACACAGGTTAAAAGTTGGCTTTTTGATGAATCGTGTGCTTGTGAATTTAGAGGCCAGACAATACATCTTAGTTTACACACGCACGCACGCACGCACGCACGCGCGCGCGCACACACACACACACACACACACACACACACACACACACACACACACACACACACACACACACACACACACACACACACACACACACACACACACACACACACACACACACCTTTTGCGTGCACATTCCCACACATTGCAACACTCTTGCACATGCATCGGTACAGTAAGCATATGCAAGTACAGAAAAGAGCCATTTGTCTGCTGTCAGGTCCACACTAACTCTTAATTTGTTACAGCCAAAATGCAATCCTTCAAATTGTGTATAAATAGATATTGTTTTTATCGAGAAGAAACCTCCTATCTCCATATTCAAACTTTCTGTGTTTTCTTCGTAATTAACACCCTACTTGACCCTACACAAAAGCAGAATTAAATAATCTCTGATTTAAATGTAGGGTAAGTGATTTCATGTATTTTAAATAATAACGGTTTATGTTCTGATAGTACTAGTTACTATAGAGCACATATGTCAAACTCAAGGCTGGAGGGCCAAATCAGGCCCGTGATTGAATTATCTTCGGGATGATATTTAATTACTATTAGAACTGGCCCACTGGCCACTGGTATATTGCACATGCAATGTCTAGGATTCGAACCAAGGTGTCCCGCATGAAATTACAACATCTTACCCATCAGACCAAAGGGATATCCCTATGGACTGGGGGAGATAATAGACTTTTGATGCCATCAGGCTGAGGCAATGAGTCACTCTGTTACACACGCACCACCATAATACTACAAGTCCCACAATGCACTGCTAGTGCATTGGCGCGTATCGAGAGCCTGTGACTGCAAGCCTGCGTTAAAATAAACATTGAACCAGTCCGGCCCTCGACTTGCACCATTTTTAAAATTTTGGCCCCCCGTGCATTTGAGTTTGACATCCCTGCTATAGAGTGTTTGGTCCATATTTGGACTTCGGCCTTATCAACACTTGAGGAGAAAAAAGCAGTTCCACCAAAACTGTTGGGTGACAAGTTTTCCTGCCAATCAGGATAGAGTGGGGCCTTCCTCCAATCATGGTCGAGTGGAGGCGGGCCTTACACGCACCAACCGTTCCATTAAAGCCAAGCCAGGCTGAGAAGGAGTGACTTTGTTGAGCCAGGATCGTAAAGCCAGGCTGAACGCGTTCCTTTAAAAGCCCATGAGGTCGATCCTAGATTCCTTGATCGTGACCAATCATGTCACCGAAGACCAGAGCGGCGTTCTTTCAGCTTTTGTGAAACTGATTCAGCCTGACTGAATCTAATATATATGGCTAAATTAAGCCATATATGGAGACCCCTGTTACCCATATGTGGAGATCCATGTGTACTGTATTATGGAGATATGCTGTGAGACCCCAAACATGCTTACTCAGTTATTCGTTATGTGAAAGTCCTATGATGCCTATGACATCTGACATCATACATACAATCCCTTTTATGTCCGTATATGGAGATCCCTGTCTGTAGAACCAGCCACACAGATATGGGCTGTCTTCCTCCATATATGGGCATTCCCATATGAAGTCCTGTTAGATATGGGCTTAATTGATGACATCAGGGAGCTTCATATATTGGCATAAAAGGGATTAGGTTAGTGTGGTTCCCCTGACATCACAGTAATGTCAGAGCGTGATGTCAGAGTGGCTAACCCATAAACCGTAAAAAAGCGTACGCGGACAGACGGCCAGAAACATAATGTGCCGTTTCTCATACTAATCTGCGACCTTCGGTCCCATGTGTAAATATGTGCACATAACACTCTGTTGTTGAAGGAATTATGACACGCATACGTGTTTGTGTGTGTGCGCGAGCGCGCCACTGCGTGCGTGAGCACCTGACGCGGATGATGCATCCCTTCTCATTATGCAAAACGAGGACAAATTATTTTCGATCGAATGTAATTCCCCGCTAATTAGTCATATTGTCAACGTTTTGCCGCTAATTTAATCAAAGTTGTCATGGGATTTATTTATTCACAGCCTCCGAGGGAGAGCACACGCAACACGTAATGTCATTCATCACTGCGTGGAAAACAAGGGTGTGTTTCTAACACATATTACCGTTAGGGACAACAATGGGACATGCAGTGCACCGTTAGTTTTGTACATTATTTTGGCGTTGTTGTTTTTTTTAAATGGGTGTTAAATAGCTTGATGTTCATATATAGCATTGCTATGGAGCACTGGTTTTCAATCTTTTTCATAGCAAGGGCCATTCTTACTTGTGCCAGCACTGCGCTTAAGTACTGCGTTCAGCTGCGTATGTAGGTAGGTAGGTAAATGGTAAATGGTGCATTTATATAGCGCTTTTATCCAAAGCGCTTTACAGAGATTGTGCATTACATTCACCCATTCATTCATACACCGGTGGTGGAGGAAACCATACAAGGCACCAACCTACTCACTGGGAGCAATTAGGGGTTCAGAGTCTTGCTCAAGGACTCTTCGACATTAACTCAGGGGGAGCCCGGATTCGAACTGGGAACCCTTCGTGCTCTAATAACGGTTTCTCTACCCCTGAGCTATGCCGCCCCATATATATATACAGTAGTAGGCAGGTAGGTAGGTAGGTAGGTTCGGGGTTCGGGTTCGTAGGTAGGTAGGTAGCCGTGTGTGTTTAAGCCCGTAGCCCAATTAGGAACCAGCATTTCTGGCAACGTCATCATAAACAGCCAATGAGGGACCAGCATTCCCGGTGAAGCCAGTGGTGATGTCACTGGCATCGATGTCACTGGCAAACTTTGAAGATTTTGTTATCGTTGGATAAGATTTTATCCACAATTCCAAGCTCCAATTAAGTCCATAGACTTCCTGTAAATTATAAGTAATGCAGATGTTTAACAATAATTTAACTCTTGAAAGTATGAAAATGAAACCAAATGGACCATTTGGTTACCAACTCTCCATCATTTATCTGGGGACCACCTGGAACCCCCTCAAGGACCACTGGTGGTCCCTGGACCACCTCTGCTCAGTCTGCTGTAGAGTGTTCGGTTACAGGGGTCTGGAGTAAACAGAACAGTGCATTCGCAGGTGTCGATATACCCATGGATAACATTTGGAGAGAACTCATTCAGTACTAGAATACAGGACAAAGAGGTGAAATTGTGGGGTTCTCTCGCCCGATTGGATGCATTATATACAATCTCTCTTCCGATTGGATACATTTGGTATCCCAACCTGAACATATACGGTATTTTCTCTTTACCAAAGAGCTGGTGAGACAGGGAGAACCCTTTTACTGAACAAACAGCAATGATTACTTTCTTCTTCTTCTTCGTAACCAAATGGACTCCCATAACTCTATAGCAAGGGTCTTCAACAGGGGGTCTGGGACCCCTAGGGGGTCCTCAGAGTCACAACAGGGGGTCCTCCAAATCTTTGTTTGATAGAAACTTTTTTTTCTCCTTTATTATACTGTATTAACCACTTGAACCCTAGCGTCCATAATCTGAGAACTTTAGCCAAAAATAGCAGATCTACAAGCTCACAACGCCTCGCAGCGCGAGGCGTTGTGAGCTTGTAGATCAGCTATTTTTGGCAAAGAGATTTTGTTGAGGGGGAAAAAGAGCAGACCAGGTACAGAGTGAAAGCAAGGTCAAGTTTATTAAGTATTGACAGTTCAAGTGGTTAAATATGTGAGAACACAAATTGACATGAATCCAAAATACACTGATGATTTTGCTGTCAAACAGTGCAACTATATGGAATCTATGAACAGGTTGTGGGGGGTCCCTGCTTCATCTCTCTCTCAACTAAGGGGTCTTTGGCCTGAAAACGTTGAAGACCCCTGCTCTATAGAGATGTACAAATGGAACCAAATGGACCCGTAAGGTTCCATAATGTCGCACACTCTCGGCGCTACAGACCATATAATTCGAACCATTTCGGACCCCCACTTTGAGAACCACCGAATCTCAGAGAGTTCACATCAAGTTCATATTCTACTGTATGTCTACGTGATGCCATTACACTGAATACTGTAACCCTAAACCCTAAATGATTTACAGCGTTTTCCTGCTAATGTATGCAGTATTATGTATGTTAGTGGTGTTCATCCCAGGGTGGATCTGTAGCTAATCCCTGCACTATAAATACTACACTGTATATCGTTGCAACAGAAACCTTGTATCTCCTTGTGTCATTTAAATTCATGTTTGTTAGGTGATACACCATGAAAATTCACTTTTCCTATTTTAAAACCTTTTTTTGGGATCCCACTATAGCACCTTCTATCCTCACAAAGTCCCATTTCAGACTGTTGTGTCTTTCTCTGGTTTTGGGAAGGTGGGGGTTAAAAGCATCCCACGGGTTCTCAAAACAGGCTGTCCAGATTTGCTGCCCTTTGTGACGTCATAAACGGCCGTTTTTGAAGAAATGTTTTTTTTTTCCAAAAAAATTTTTTTTTAATTTTTTTTTTTTTTTTTTTGCGCAGTGGGTGGCGCAGTTCAGGCCAAAGGTGGTACTGCAGCTGAAAATGCTCTGAGAGCCATTCAAAAATGAGAGGCTCTCTATTCAGGAGTGGTAATTTAGCCTCAAACCTTTTGAAAAACGTTTTTGGGACATAAACAATATGACATAAATACTTTTTAAATGCATGGTGTATCACCTTTAAGTTTGTAAGTTGAACCTTGCACAAGGGTGTCTAAGCTGTCAATCTGTTGGATTCTGTGATCACGAAGTGGAATAGCTTTGCTCATGAAGCTCTCAGAAATGTCCCCTTCCATGACTTTAAATACCGTATTCAAGCCAAATCTTCTTGTTTTTTTCCCCCGCATCTGAAACATTTCGTAAATATGAAATAAAGTATCATCGTTTTTGGTGGCACGCACTTGGGCCATATGTCAAATCGACCGGTTTCATGGGGCTGTTAAGTCTGACATCATTTTGTAGGCAGAGGAGAACTTTTGGGGCCAAAAGGCCCCAGCGCCAGTGAATCTTTTTACTATTTTTACTATTTACTAATTTGTCTTCTCTTTCTTGTTGACAGGAAAGTGGTAGAATTATACTTTAGTCATTATTTTTGTCTCGAATCTGTTGAAATAGCAAGGGACACATATTGACAATAAATCTGCTTGGTGGTCTGACTACAAAATGATGTCACAGCTTAAAAGCCCCTTTGAGATACGTTATACAGTTTAATTTATATACATTTATTTGTGAATACATTTTCAAATTAATTTGCTAAATTTGCGTCACGGCAACCACACCAATATCTTTCTAGTTATTTTGGGCTCGCTGAAAGGCGAGACCAGTTATGTTATGCCAAAACTTTATAGGTCACGTTTATTCTCCTCAAAGAAATTTACGACGGTACAAAGGCAGGGCCCTTAGCCAATGAGGAGCAGCCAAAGGGTAGATCGTTGTGCCCATACATGGTGTTCCATGCGAGCCCACACTTTTTTGTAGGAACAGTATGTCTAGTTATTATTATTATTTACATAGCAGGTTTCCACAGGCCAGGGACCACCATGTTATTATCCATGTTATAGCAGCACACACAATCCCGTTGCCACGGTTTGTTGCTTAGTAACCGCCTCCCCCTCTATTCCCTGTTCTCCTGTGATCTCTGGAATGTTGCCCAGGTCACCATGGCAATGTCGTGCGGGGGAAAAGTTTACATGTTTACAGGAAGTACTTTTAATTAATTTAGACCGGGAACGCAAATCTGTGGCGCTTTAGATTTGAACCACTTTAACCATTATTTTATCCTTTAACTTAAAAAAAAAAAATAGCAGATATACAAGCTCACAGCGCGGCACCGAGTGCCGCGCTGAGAGCTTGTAGATCTGCGATTTTTGAAAAATCGTGAACATTAATTTATTGTGCAAGTCTTTGAATATTTTTGACCCGATTCTATGAATGTCTTCTAAATCCTTCTAAATCAGTGATTCTCAGATTATTATTTTGTCATGTCAAGGACCCCCAAAATTACATGTTTTTGGTCCGCGGACCCCCATCTCAAAATATGTTGTTCCAGGGACCCCCAGAAGCAGGGATTTGAGTTGCAAAAGTTTGCTTTGAAAAATATATATTCAAAAGAAAAATCACGATTTGTCAAAAATAGCCGATCTACAAGCTTGCTGTGAGCTTGTATATGTGCTGTTTTTTTTTCAATAGTTAAAGAATTAAATAATTCTCGCTGCAGCCTAGATGGGTTAATTGGAGCTGGCGGCCAAAAAAGGAAAGGAAAAAGAGGGGGGGAAAACAACAGGGTCAGTATAGTGACAGAAATGTTGCATTATGAATGTGATAGTGTATACCGAACCTTATTATGCTAATATCACGTCCTCCACCAACACACTGGTGACTATAAATGCCTATGTTTCCTGTTATGAGTTCATTATGCAGTGGTGGAAAAAACAGTACTAACATGTTTTATTTTAGTAAAAGTATCAATGCTGCATCAATGGCCACATGACGTCGTTGTCGGGTGAAAACCTTGTATGTCCAAAACCGTTCGTTTTGCATTTTCATTTTTAAAATGATTTAAACTAGTGAAAACAGCCGATCTACAAGCACACAACGCCTCGCGGTGCGAGGCGTTGTGTGCTTGTAGATCGGCTGTTTTCACTCCACCCGACAACAACGATAATATGGGGGTCCTTGGCACAAAAAAGGTTTGAGAACTACTACTATATATATATAGTACTTGAGTGATTAAAATGTTATCCCAAAAGTTATCTATGGGTTAAAATGGTATCCCAAAGGTTATGTGTGAGAAAAACTACTAGTACTACTAGCCTACTTTTCCTCTTTCAACATGCTCCGTTCATAGACGTGCCAATAAACCAACAATGAAAATACTGCTCTGTTTTAGATGCTCTGACGATGACTGCCAACTGACTGCTTTTGGGGGGGCGTGTGTGTGTGTGTGTGTGTGTGTGTGTGTGTGTGTGTGTGTGTGTGTGTGTGTGTGTGTGTGTGTGTGTGTGTGTGTGTGTGTGTGTGTGTGTGTGTGTGTGTGTGTGTGTGTGTGTGTGTGTGTGTGTGTGTGTGTGTGTGTGTGTGTGTGTGTGTGTGCGCGCACATGTGTGTGTGTGTGCGCTGAGTGAAACATGAATACTTGGCCCCACATACCGCAGCACAACAGATTTTCACAGAAACCTTGGAATTGCATCGCTATCGCACACATGCACGCACGCACGCACGCACGCACACAGTATGTATTTCTGTTGAAGACAGGGTGCTGTCTATATTATGTGTCTGGGAAATTGGAATGGCTCTTTAGGACTACAGTATATCCTTCTGTTTCACCCTCTGTTAACCACTATGGCGTCTGCCTGTCTGTCTGTCTGTCTGTCTGTCTGTCTGTGTTTTTTCGTAAATGAATGCCCTACTTCAACCGTTCGTTTTGCATTTATCATTTTAAAAATCATTTTAACTAGTGAAAACAGCCGATCTACAAGCACTGTTTTCACTACTTGTGTGCGACTGCCCTTGTATGATTTGCGAAAGAACGTACAAATTTGGAGATACGACATTTCCACCCGACAACGACGATATACTAGTGTTGTTGCTGCTCTTATACCACCATTATTACTGTGGTTGGTGTGGGCCAGACAGTAGCCCCCCGCGGGCCGCAAATGGCCCGCGGGCCGCCTATTGGGGATCCCTGCCCTACTTGATCATGCTACAGCACTACACGAAATGATCAAAGAAGCATCCACAAACTCGAAACGCGGCGCGAAGAGATGCGCTTCGAGCTTGTACATCTGTTGACATTTGCCGCAGGTTAGTATTTCACCAGGTTAGCTTTCACCAGCGTCGGCAGGTTCGCATTTCACCAGTGTTAGTTTTACTGAGGTTAGCGTTAAGGTTTGGTTTAGGTCAGGGGTCTTCAACGTTTTCAGGCCAAGGACCCTTTAGTTGAGAGAGAGATGAAGCAGGGACCCCCACAACCTATTCATGGATTCCATAATTTCATTGTTTGACAGCACAATCATCAGTGTATTTTGGATTCATGTAAATTTGTGTTTTCAGATATTAAACCTCTTGAACCGTCAATACTTAGTCAGCTCTTTTTCCCCTCTACTGTACAACAAACCTCTTTGCCAAAAATAGCCGATCTACAAGCTCTCCGGGACTGGGACCCCAAAAGAGATCGCCATCCTTTCTCCTACATCGACAAGTTGTGAGCTGGCAGATCAGCTATTTGAACTATTTAAAAATGTTTTTTCAAAATAGTAAAAAAGAGGCAAAGAGCTTTAGGTATAAGGGGTAAGGCATGGACGAACATAGGGCCCTCAGGACCCAAACATACACAAAAAAAAGTCAGCAGTGCCTCTCGTGGCTGAAGTCTGTGGTCCGTGAATGAGAACCCTTTTATGCCTTGGGTTTTTGAGAACGGCACGGTTTGAGTGTGTGTGTGTGTGTGTGTGTGTGTGTGTGTGTGTGTGTGTGTGTGTGTGTGTGTGTGTGTGTGTGTGTGTGTGTGTGTGTGTGTGTGTGTGTGTGTGTGTGTGTGTGTGTGTGTGTGTGTGTGTGTGTGTGTGAAAGAGACTTTCTAACAAGCCAGCTAAGCATTTTGCCAACAAATGAATAATACATTAGACACACAACAACAGCCAGCATAAAATATCTTGTACTGAACAGTGTGTGACACTGAACACATCAGCAAGTCGCTTTGATTTGTAAATCACAAACGCATCAATGCATCGCCCCTCGCATCAGGTTCTTATGTGGTAATTTTCCATGTTATATTCACCTTATTCCTGGCCCTCTCCTGGGAGGCTGCCATTGCCTTTTACAGAGGGCGCTAGAGAGTTTTTCTCTGTGTGCTGCTTCAAAAACGTCTTTTCACTTCCTCCCAAGTAAGGAAGTGACAGGGATTTTGTCTGTTGCCAGATTTTGCCAAAGAAACAAGCTGCCAGGTTTGTGAAAAATAAGCCCAATAGAAGCAACTTTGCTCAGTTTTACTACTTTACATTTACATTTACATTTGAAAATAGCAGATCAGAAAGCTCACAATGTGTCACATTGCGACACATTGTGAGCTTGGATATTTGCTTTTTTTTTTAAATACTGAGGAAAAAACCTAAAATATCTTGAATATTTTTGAAACATTTTAACAACATAAATCTGTGTGGAGGTCCCTGGCACCACATATTTTCAGATGGGGGTCTGCGTCTGTGGACAAATGTCAATCTGGTAAACTTGATATGAAAAGATTTGGGAACCACTGGTTTAAAAAATATTAGAAACTAAGCCCAATAAGCAACTACTGTACACTATTTTTTTAAAGACACAAATTGCTTATTATAAGCAGGCATGGCAACACGGGTTCATTCAGAGCCCAGAGCCCAAAAGGCCATCTACTGACACTATAATGCAAGGACACAGGGTACAATTACAACACCAGAGGCAGCGCCACAGATCACGTTCAACCCAAAGTCGACTCAAACAAAGGGTCAAACTTGTTCTTCTGCTATACAACCAAAATGTGGAACGCCCTACCGAAGGCCTTAAAGGAGTATGGTTCCCTAGCATCCTTTAAAATCGCCCTGAAAAACCACTTACACGCGGCTATATCTACTGTGTTCTATCCGTCTGTCATTCAATGTTATATGAGATACTTCAATGGTGTCTCGTGTAAATAAGCCAAGTGCTTTCTTAGGATCTCCTTTTAGTTGACCTTGTACCAGTAAACTGTACCGTCATGAAACTGTACCTTTTTCTATGCAAACTTCTAATAAAG
This sequence comes from Nannobrachium achirus, assembly GCF_963921795.1. Taxonomy (NCBI): domain Eukaryota; kingdom Metazoa; phylum Chordata; class Actinopteri; order Myctophiformes; family Myctophidae; genus Nannobrachium; species Nannobrachium achirus. The sequence goes on along the minus strand of NC_137824.1, from coordinate 13,011,933 downwards.
TCTTCAATCATTCAATGAACGGGAAGCTGGGGGTGGGGCCAGGAATAAAGTGAATATAGAGGCATGGGCTCTTCAATATTTTTCAGGTCAAGGACCCCTTTAGCTGAGAGAGAGATGAATCAGGGACCCCGTAGCTGGGACAGATATGAAGCAGGGACCCCTTAGCTGAGAGAGAGATGAAGCAGGGACCCCTTAGCTGAGAGAGAGATGAAGCAGGGACCCCTTAGCTGAGAGAGAGATGAAGCAGGGACCCCTTAGCTGAGAGAGAGATGAAGCAGGGACCCCTTAGCTGAGAGAGAGATGAAGCAGGGACCCCGTAGCTGGGACAGATATGAAGCAGGGACCCCTTAGCTGAGAGAGAGATGAAGCAGGGACCCCTTAGCTGAGAGAGAGATGAAGCAGGGACCCCTTAGCTGAGAGAGAGATGAAGCAGGGACCCCTTAGCTGAGAGAGAGATGAAGCAGGGACCCCTTAGATATCAGCCAATGCAACTTCGCCATTTGCATTACA